>NC_034610.1:54855675-54913458 GCF_900095145.1 Mus pahari | reverse complement strand
AGAGAGAGAGAGAGAGAGAGAGAGAGAGAGAGAGAGTTTCTACTAAGAAACTATATAAATTAATTTTACCCAAGCTTAAATATATTTTCACATAAAAGAAAAAACATTCTAAAGTACTGTAATATACAGGATTTAAAAATTCCTTTTATTAAAAGAACTATTAGAAAAGGTTGCTGCTGTGTGAGTAGTTATAGGGTAAGGTTCTCCAGAGTTCTAGGAATACCTTCCTTTGTTTGAGCAACCATGCAGTAATAATCACCAGGTTCTTGTTTCTCACAGTTGTGAAGCCTGGGATGTCAGAAGTCATAGTGCTTGTAGACTGAATGTCCTCCGAGGCTCTGCATTTCCAGAGGTGCTGCCTTTACCTTTGCTTTCTAATACTGGAAGAGCATTCGTATCTCCAGTCAGTCCTTGATAGTGGCACTAACCTCATCCAGCCTGGGGCGACTTTGATGCCCAATTCTCTCTTAAGTTCTCCTCCTGGTGTATGGAAGGCTCCACGCTGTGAATTGTGGAGGAACACAAACATTAAGACCCTATCAAGAGCAAAATGATGTGCACAGAGAGATAAACATATATATTTTATAGAACTTATTTGCAGGATTATAGGTGCAAAGGCTGGATCAGGGACTGCGGCAGCTCTTGTTGGATCACAGTCTGCTGAAGAGCTCCCTTTTAATCTGGGAGGCTACTCATTTGGTTGACTTTAGCCTTGCAACTCATTGAAGTAGGCCTACTGTATCCACCCATCCTAATGTTAATGTCATCCAAAAACATTATCCAAGTTGACAAGTAAATCTACCCACAATATAATACATGAGTGAAACCAGCTAAGAATTAGGGTCCAAGCTTTTGATATGCCACTGCACTGGAAGCAAGATATTTTTGACTAAGTTAAGAAATAGAGCATACAAAGTCTATAAAAGAGTGACTTCTCTTCTCTCACACTGTTTCAGTGTCATTACCAGTATATTTTCTTCTCTGAGGATTTAAGGCAACACATAAATGGGTGACCAGGATTGCCGTGAAATATATTCACAGTCCCTATTCTCTTCTCTTCTTAGTCTAGTTTGCTCCACCTAGAACTATCAGTAGATAAGTTTGACCCAGGAATAGTAACATTCTACTTATAAATGTATGTTAATGGTCTTAATATTGACCTTAAATCAGAACACATCTCTATTAATGATTTAAAATTTGAAAAAAGTTTTGAACCATTCCATACTGAATGGGACTGTGTAAGAATGGCTACATTTTAATTAATGATTCTCTGTATTGCGTGGAATTCGGTAACCTTTGTGATAGGTTTGTTAGATATAGCTCATTTAGGGAAAATATGCTTCCTAAGTAATCTAATTTTCTGAATTCTGAAGCACCATGTGATGTCTCTTGGGCCCTTTCTGTAGTAGCTAAAGTAATGAATGCCAGCTATTTACTTTGTAGTCCCGGTCAGGCTCATATTTCAGTCATACCTGGGTAGCCAGAAGAGGAAGAATGTTAGGATGTAAAAATTTCTCTCTAGCTCCAGAAAAATATATCTTGTGTAGAAAAAAAATAACATCACTTTTCTGTCAAACAATAGATTCATTGGTTCTTTCTTGAACATATCACTTATGGATGAAAACATGAATCCATATTTGAACTTAGTTCAACAAACATCTAAATTGTACAGATTAATATCATGCTGTATGAATTTTTAGGGTAGAACTGTTATTGTCTTCTGGAGGAGAGATGTACATTGTTGGAAGAGCATGATACGGGAACATAAAAATGTGTTTATCCACTTAGAATACTTAAGTTCTGCTTTTCAAAACACAAGCATACATGATCACACATATACACACACATTTTGAAATTATATATATATATATATATATATATATATATATATAATTTCAAAATGTATATATATATATAAAATCATGTAACTTTAGAAATCATGTAACTTCTTGTGCCTTTTCTCTCTCCTTTTTGTTTTTTTGTGTCATGTCCACAAATGGCTATTTAAGAAAGAAAACAAATGGTGTGACTCATGGTTCTAGCTGTATATGTAGCAGAGGATGGCCTAGTCGGTCATCAATGGGAGGAGAGGCCCTTGGTCCTGTGAAGATTCTATGCCNCAGTATAGGGGAATGCCAGGGCCAGGAAACAGGAATGTGTAGGTTGGGGAGCATGAGGAGGGTGGAGAGGATAGGGGATTTTTAGAGGGGAAACTAGAAAAGGGGATAACATTTGAAATGTAAATAAAGAAAATATCTGATAAAAATTATAGTAACAAATAAAAAAGAAAGGAAAAAAGAAAGAAATATAACAACTATCTACAATTAAATTTACAAAGGAAAAGTGCAGCAGACAATATGTTGTGCTCTGCATTTTTTTCTGTAGGTCCCATTCATCTCTTTTTGGCCCATGCTCTTTGAGGAAGTTCAGTTAATTCGAAAACATATCTTATGCACTGTAGCTTTGGATCTCTGTGCCTCTTTAAAACCATCTCAAATTCAAGTCTGTTTTGAATATCAACTAAAAACAATTGAAGGAAAAACAGCTCTTGCTTATGAATACCATTGTCTTCCCTTTCTTTCTGTGGACTTAAATGTCATCCAATTATCTCCTACAAATGTCTACACAATTGTAAGTTCGTCAACATTATGACACCAATATTAGATGAAGATTTGTCTAATTAGTTAGTGAATGGTTGGATATCCAGAGCACTCAATAAATTGGGAATGTGTTTGAATTTGATCTTCATATAGACTTTGGATAACAGTGCATTTGCGTTTATAATTGCTGTTAAGTTTTCATAGCATTTCATTATAGAAACTGGAGTTCTTCTTGCTTATAGTGACATTTACGTGAGTAGCTTATTATTCTAGTAACACCTGTAAGAATAAAGCCAATTTCTCAGGCATCTCCTGAAATATACTTCTTTTTTTTTGAAGACTGAAGACTCTGATGCTGCTAATGAGATATAGAAAAGACATTTTGTAAAAGTGTCAAGTTATTTTAATCAGAAAGGTTATGCATGTCAGATAGCATTATTATTTCATGAAGTGGCTTAACTCTGCCAAAGTCAGTGAAAATTAAGATTTCAATTATACATTACTAATGGCTTGGACACATGATTAGCAAGGTAGAAGCTTAAATCCCAAGCATGGCTGAAACATCAGCTTGATTTACTGGAATCGCAGCTTAGAATTCAGGATATGTCAGCAGTTTATCACATTCAAAATACCCAAGAGTAAAGCCATGTTAGAATTATAAAACAGAAGACAGTCTGTCATTTGGGGAATCCAGTTAACGTCTATGTATATTTCAATACTAAAATTAATGCCTTACCTTTGAGTACTACAGTGAAATCTAACTCCACCCACACACAATATTTTATGCTTTTTTTTTTTTTTTTTTTTACTTTCTGCCTTTCTACATCCTGACCAATTAACTGATGCTCACAGTGCTCAATTGGAATCCCAGCAAAACAATAAAAAAGAAAAAGACATCTGGGTTTAAGTAGGTCTCATGTATTTTTTTACATTTAATAATTTATTTTACTTTATTTTTGTGGAGCAGGGGAATGGTGTTCGAATTATCCTTGATTCTACACATTAGTGTATAATATGTGCAGAAGAAGAAGTCTTTAAAGGTGAGCACTTTATCATGGGAGTCTGATAATAGGCACACAAACATCTTAATTGAAACAATGCTAAAGGAATGAGATCATTTCGTAATGCTACTACATTGATATCAGTAGAGTTCTTGCGATTTTTGAGAAACTTTCTAACAAGAACAAAGTGTTGTCTATGGGTCTGCTGTATGTCTTGTTTGACAATTAAATTTGAATTCTGATCTAGTGTAAGCTTTTGCTTGCATTTAGGTCTGCATTCGACCTTCTTAAAATCTTGTCTCTAATTACATGCACGTAGCTCCATCATACATGGAGAGCAAGTTAATGTCTTTGACAGGGTAAGCAGGAGGAACAAAGAAGGATGGAGGCCATAAAAGTAGAGGTAAGGGTAGGGAGAGAGGGAGAGAAGGAGGGAGGGAGAGAAGGAAGTAGAAAGAGAGTGTATACTTTGCATTATAGCCTGTGGAGTTTTAGTCCATTATAGGTTTCTCTTACAGGGTTTGGACCGTGAGTTTTGTCATGGCAAAATGAGTTATGTAAGAGATAAGGGAAATATTTCTCAAATTTGATTTATTGATCAGACAGTCCTAGGTTGGGAGAGCACTGAACTAAATGGGGAGGGATAAAGTATGATTTTCTTGACACAAAAAAGGGATAAGTAAAATGAAACAAAAAGGGGAGTGATAATTGTTAGGAGATGTTGACCAATATATTATTAGGTAAATTCATATTTATTGAAGAAGACCAGTCTCAGAGAGATGTTGGAGAGATCACTAAAATGTAAGGGCTCCTGTCCTTATATTTATTCATGTCCATACAAATATTATATTCATGTTAACCTGAAAGTGTTACGGCCATTTAGTAAGTTGGTAACATTTTATTTACATTACATCTTTCTGTATACTTTTTTATTTTTAAAATATATTTAAAGAAAATATGAACAGGTCATCATTTAACTATTTCATGGGTATTTAAAGAATTATTGGGTTGTGTTCTGGTTGGTAGAGATGCTAAGATGCCTGAGGGTCTGAATCCCTTAATCTTGAGGAAGCCAATGACACCATAGGGATTTCTTGATTGTCATATTATGAGCTTAGGTTAATATAATATTTATCATCTTTATATTAAAACCAATATGTAACATTCTTAACAAAATTTTCAAGGCCTTTAAATATTATGGGATTTCTTAATTCTAAAAATGTAAACAGATGACGAATCTGAATTTGTGTTGGATATGAGGAATAGTCTAGTTATGATAGTCCATTTGTGGTTGTAGCATGAATGACAGAGGCAAAGAGGCCCTTCCCCTTTGTGCTTGTATGTGACTATAGTTTACAGGTGCAGGGGCCAGGTCCTGGTTTGTGGTGCTAGGGGATGAAAACAGAGAATCACAACAATGGAATTTTGGGGCCTGAATTAAGCTAAACAGTTTGGGCAATATCTACAAACTATAGAATCTATTAAATATTTTTTCTTTCAAAGGCAAAGACAGTTATGGCAGCAAAGAAGCAAACACTTACAAAAATAAACCAACAGAACAAAATAAAGTTAATGGCATGATGGACAGTTTTTAAAGACAGGAGAATTCTGGCTCATGGTAGGAAACATAGAATTTCATGAATAAAAAGCTATCCAGATGAAAATGCAAAAGGAGCAGTGAATTTGAGCTTCAGTGTCATACCACTTACTGTCTTTTCCTTTCCCTTGCTTTTTCTGACCCATCTCTTCTCATATTGTCATTCCTCTAAATTCTCCTTCCTCCTCAATTTCTTCTTATACATTGTTACTTTGTGTCAGGCTGTGAGAGTGGGAAAGGGGGATGATAGAATGAAATGCCAGGAAATCTAGCTTGCTGAATCCATGGACTTTTAATTAGGATGGTAAACATTTGGGGAAAAGGGACACTTTTTCTCTAGGCAGTGGGATGACTTTGAATTTTAAAAAGTTGACTTGGAATATTGAATAGCCAAATCCTTTCCCAAAGAAGAACGATGACTCAATCAGATGGACTCCCATCAGTTATATGAGATAACACTCCGAGGAACAATTATTAGTGATCTCGAATTCAAAGGATGCAAGCATCAGTTAGTTCTGTGTGTCCAGATGCATGAGAGACAATGAGGAAAAGGAAGGAAGCACAGGGTTAGATTTACAAAGGGGTGGAGGGAGAAAAAGGAAGTGGGGCGAGGAGAACCTAACTTTTTTCTCCTCTGAGACATAGTATTTAAGCATTTAAGGAAGCTAGTATTTAAGCGTTTTTGTATCCGGTGAGGTGATGTTTTTCCCATAGACTCCCACGTTACAGAGTATGTTGTAATACTTTGGTTTCCTTACTGGCCAGCTGTCCCCTGTCCAATCTCAAATATTTATAGTATTGCTAAAACCTAAACATTGTTTGATAATATTTGTACTGATCCAAATGATGGCAAATAACAAGAAGTCATGTTTTCTGGTCAGGGCATTGACTCAGAATATTATCTCACTTAATTTCTGGACTGTTACTTAGTGTTTCCTTCTTCACTTTTAAAAATAAATTTTCTCAACAGTGAACCATGGTTTTATGAGACTCTCCATTCTTTAGTGTAAAGGCTCATGTTGTATTTGATTGATATTGATGTTATAGTTACACGTATTGACTCTTTAGTTCCTGCTTTTTCTGGTAGTAATTATTCTCTGATTCTCACATATTATTTATAGACATTGGGAACTGTGAAGTGCTTAAATATTTATAAATTAAAATGTCTATTGCAACAGCTTACAAACAACTGTAGAATGTTACCTTAACCTACACTACAATAAAAAGGATATATTTTCTCATATTTAATTTATACATGTATTTTGTAAGTTTGTACCTTTTACAAATACAACTAATCTTAGACTTAATGAAGTTTGCCAGTATATTAGATTAAAGTTAAATAACATTAAAGTTAAATAACATAAATACAGAAAATCGATGTGTTTTATTCTGAGGTTTCCTTCTTTTTGACTGAGCAGTTCCAGGCTTCCTGGCTTTCCAGCCCATAAACTCCTATTTTATGACCATTTAGCCACTGACAAGACAAGCAAGACACCTAAGAATATAAACATTTGTTTGCTTCTGTTCCTCAAAATCACCATGAGGTTTTAAGTTTTCTGTTGCTATGTATCTTTTTGAAAAAATCCAGTTTCTTATATCTTATGTTTGTTAGTTGACAGTAATGCCAGTAAGAAGTCTTTACACTGGGTGACTTATGTGATGGGGCCTTGGTGATTAAATCTGAGGCATTTGCTATAATGTTCTGTCCAGCATCTGGAGTCTAGCGTCCTCTTCTAAGTTCCTTTGATTGTGACAAGTTCACTTCCTTACAGGTGTGTAAGGCTGAGGGTCTTATCTCAGGTCTGGCTGCTGGGGCTGATGCTGTTTCTAGCAACAATCGTCAGTGTTAAATGCATGGTCTCTTATTCTCCTTATTCCACTAAAGATAACTGCACTTTTTAAAGCTCCCTGAAACATATCTACTTGCAGTTCTGATGGTCTACTGTCTCTATAGGCATCTCTACACCTAGACAATTACACAAAGGTTTTGGTCACAGTTGGATGTGTTGCAATTCTGTTCCCTCCCAAGTGATTTAGAGTTAGTGTATCATATAATAGGTTATGGTGACTTTGTTTGAATTTTAAAGTTTTATTTGTTTCTCCTTGAACATTGTCTGGCTGTAGGTCTCTGAATTGCTCCCATTTACTGCAGGAGGAAGCTTTTCTGATAATAGCTGAGCAAGGCACTGATCTATGAGTATATCAGAACGTCATTAGGAGTCATTTTATTGCTATGTTTCTTTAGCAGAACAGTAGCTTGTGCTTATTTAGTCTCAATTCTTGACAACCAAGGCTGTGGTATATCCATTTCGTCTGCCTTATCCTCAATGCCTGAGATTCTTTCTTCCATGTCTCAAACTGTTGGTGAGACTTGCTTTTGAGATTCTTGTTTCACTTCCTAAATTTTTCTTCCCAGTTTTACCTAAATTAGGGTTTACTTTAATGATTCAATCTGTATTTTCATGTCTTGAACTGATCTCTTTATTATAATTCACTCTGATTTTTTTGTTTCCCTATATATCATTAATGGATATCAATATCACTATAAGGCCTTTGAGCATACTCACAGCAGCTATTTTGAAGTCCTTGTTTTGTGCTTCATCTGAGTTCAGTTTCTCAGGGCCTACTGCAGTAGGGTTGCTGGGTTCTGGTGGAGACATATTATCCTGGCTGTTATTATGCGTGTGTTTATGCAGGTGTTGAGGCATCTGCATTTAAAATTATTGTGATTCTATATCTGTATATATGGACATTTTCTTTGTCAGACAGGTGTTCTGTTCCTTGGTTTTGGGTGCCCTCTGTGGATCATAGGAGAGTGTGTTGGCTGTGGGTGACCAGGGAGGGAGTGCCTCTGAGTCTCTGCCAGTTCTGGCCTTGAGGGACCGGGATATAAAATGTTTCTAGCAACTAAGTGCTGACATGAAGGAGTGGAGATGGGATACAAGGGGGGTGGTCTTATGCTAGGGTCCACAGGAAGGAGGGAAGCTGCATCTGATAGGAGTATTTGCAGATTTCTAAGGAAGAGAAGTCAGGCCCTTGCACTTTGTTGCAGGGCTGGAGATAAGATTGGGGAGTTTGTAATGGACAACAGGAAAGAGAGTGAAGATCGCCTATCTAACTCATAGGTCAGTGTGGTCAGGAGGTTCCCAGGTAGAGAGCGCTTCTCTGGGTATTTGTGGCTGACACACAAGGATGAGATAAGAGAGGAAAACTAGGTCTGGAGAAAGAAGTCCCATGGAGTCCCTTGGGATTGGAGGCAGAGGTAGAAGGCAGGCCACTGAAGGTGGACTGTGACAAGGCTGGGGATAAGACTAGTTAAGGTGATTTTAAAGCCTCTGTGGATATGTACTAATCATTTCTCATTTGCTATGGTGGATAAACATAAAAGATCATCCCTGATTTATTTCCTAAAGGAAAATACTAACAGCAACGGAGCATACAATATAAATTCATAAATTATTCATAAATCAAAATATTTTCATGTAATTTTAGTTAATAGTAAATCTCTCAAACAATTATTTAATGTCATGTCAATTATATGCTAAATGTAGAAAGGCTGGAATAGCCCTCAATAAAGAATATATATTCTAGAAATAAACGTAGACTTAGTGTTTGTAGGGTGAGAAGGAGGCATTTAGGTTAGATTTAGTATGCTGAAGAAGTCAGCATAATTTGCAGTCTTAGGCTTTTATTTTTTGTTCTTTTACTTTTTATTTATTCTTCTTTCCTATATTAAATCCCAACTGCAGTTTCCCCTCCATCCTCTTCTCTCAGTCCCTCCCCATCACTACTCTCGACCCCAGATCCACCCCCCCCATTTCCTCCTCTTCAGAAAAAGAGTGAGAGACAGCTTCTGCTCTCTTAGGAGTTCTAAGGAGCAACAAGCTACACAACCATAACATATATACAGAAGACCTATCAGACCCATTAGGAGCTCCATGCCTGTCATTTCAGTCTCTGTGAGCCTTATGAGCTCATCTTGGTTGATTCTGTAGGCCATGTTCTTGTGGTTTCATTCACCTCTCTGGTTTCTACAATCCTTTCTCTTGTTCTGCAGGATTCCCCAAGCTATACCTAGTGTTTGGCTCTAGGTCTCTGTATCCACTCCTTTCAATTGCTGGATGAAACTTCTCTGATGTTTGTTATGGTAGGTTCCAGTTTACAAGTATAACAGAATTATAACAGAGTAACTTTAGAAATCATTTCATTTACTTTTATTTGCCTATCATGATTGGTTCTACCCTAGGTCTCTGGGCTATTCATCCACTTGTCCCTGACCGTACAGGCAGAGCCAGGCATAGGTGACATGGGTCTCAAGTTGAACCAGCCTTTGGCTGTCCATTCCCACTAGTTTTGTGCCACCTTTACCTCAGCATATCTTTTTTATTACTTTTTAAAACTTGGATATTTTATTTATTTACATTTCTAATGCTATCCCCTTTCTGGATTCCCCCCTGGAAACCCCCTGTCCCATCCTCCTTCGCCTTGCTTCTATGAGGGTATTCCTCCACCCACCCACCCACCCACCCACTCCCACCACCATGCCCTGGCATTCCCCTACACTGGGGCATTGAGCCTTCCCAGGATCTCTCCTCCCATCGATGCCCAACAAGGCAATCCTCTGCTACATCTGCAGCTTGAACCATGAGTCCCTCCATGTGTACTCTTTAGTTGGTGGTTTAGTCCCTGGGAGCTTTGGGGGTACTGATTGGTTCATATTGTTGTTCATCCTATGGGGCTGCAAACCCCTTCAGCTCCTTGGATACTTTCTCTAGCTCCTCCATTGGGGACCCCGTACTCAGTCCAAAGGTTCACTAGAACATCCACCTCTGTATTTATCAGATACTGGTAGAGCCTCTCAGGAGACAACTGTATCAGGCTTCTGTCAGCACGTACTTGTTAGCACCCACAATAGTGTCTGGATTTGATGTCTGTATATGGGATGAATCCCCAGGTGGGGCAGTTTCTGGATGGCCTTTCCTTCAGTCTCTGCTCCACACTTTGTCTCTTTATTTCCTCCTTTGCGTATTTTGTTCCCCATTCTAAGAAGGTCTGAACCATCCAGACTTTGGTCTTCCTTCTTCTTGAGCTCCATGTGGTTTGTGAATTGTGTCTTGGGTATTCTGAATTTTTGGGCTAATATCTACTTATTTGTAAGTGCATACCATGTATGTTCTTTTGTGACTAGGTTATAGTACTCAGGATGATATTTTCTAATTCCACCCATTTGCCTAAGAATTCCATGAAGTCATTGTTTTTTAATATCTGATTATTACTCCACTGTGTAAATGTACCACATTTTCTGTATCCATTCATCTGCTGAATGACATCTGGATTCTTTCCAGCTTCTGGCTATTACAAATAAGGCTGCTATGAACATGGTGGAGCATGTGTCCTTGATATATGTTGGAGCATCTTTTGGTTAAGTGCCCAGGAGTGGTAGAGAGGACAGAGGTGGATCAAAGGTTTTTTTTTTTTTTTTTCTGCATTGGTGTCCCCAAACCTCCACCAGAACCCTGCTTCATTACAGAAGATGGCCTTTTCAGGCTCAATATGATCCATTACCAGGAGTCTTTGCTAGCATCATCCTCATAGTTTTCTGCACTAGATTTCTGATTTGTCTCCCAAATGAACCCAGACATAATTGTTTCTCCCAGCACTTTCCTGCTCCATTCCCCCTTTCCCCAATACTACTCATCCCCAAGAATACCAGCAAAATTTATTCTATTCCTCCTTCCCAGGGAGATTCTTGAGTCCCCTCTTGAGTTATTCTTGTTACTTAGCCTTTCTGGATCTGTGAATTGGAGCATAATTATCATTTACTTAGCATGTAATATCCACTTGTGACTGAGTATATATTATGTTTGTCTTTGTGGGTCTGAGTTATGCCACTCAGGATGATTTTCTAGTCCCATCAATTTGCCTGCAAATTTCATGATGTTATTTTCTTTTCAACAGGTGAGACATACTTCATTGTGTAAATGTACCATAGTTTCTTTATCCTTTTTTTGCTTAAGGTACATCTAAGTTGTTTTTAGTTTCTGGCTATTACAAATAAAGCTACTATGAGCATAGGTGAGCAAGTATCCTTGTGGTACGGCAGAGTGTCTTTTGCATATATTCTCAGGAGTGGAATAGCTGGGTCTTGGGGTAGTTCCATTCCAAAATTTCCAAGAAACCAGCATATTTATTTCCCAAAAGGCTATACAAATTTGCAGTCCTACCAGTAATGGAGAAGTATTCCTCTTTTCCACATCCTGGCCATCATGAGCTGACACTTATGTCTTTTTATTTTTCTTAGCCATTCTGACAGGTGTAAGATTGAAGTTCAAAGTCATTTTGATTTGCATTGCTCTGATGGTTAAAGAAGATCAACATTTCTTTAAGTGTTTCTCAGCCATCTCTTTTTGGATCTGTGTCCCATTTTTTAAAAATTATTTTATTAGATATCTCCTTCATTTATTTTTCAAATACTATCACGAATGACCCCTATACCCTCCCCCCACCCTGCTCCCCTGCCCACTCACTCCCACTTCTTGGCCCTGGCATTCCCCTGTATGGGGCATATAAAGTTTGCAAGACCAAGGTCTGTGCCCAATTTTTGAATTGGGTTATTTGCTTTATTGATGTCCATTTTCTTGACTTCTTTACATAGTTTTTATATTGGCCTTCTGCCAGATGTGGAGTTGGTGAAAAACTTTTGCCATTTTAGGGGCTGTTGTTTTGTCCTATTAAATGTATCCTTGGTCTTACAGAAACATTTTAGCTTCATGAGGTCCTAATTTTTTTGTTTGTTTGTTTTGCTTTTTTCTTTTTCAAGACAGGGTTTCTCTGCATAGTCGGGGCTGTCCTGGAACTCACTTTGTAGACCAGGCTGGCCTTGAACTTAGAAATCTGCCTGTCTCTGCCTCCCAAGGTCCTAATTTTTAATTGTTGATCTTAGCAACTGTGCTGGTGGTGTTCTGTTAAGGATGGTATCTCTTGTGTCAATACATTTAAGAGCATCAAAGACAGCACCCTTCACAATAGCCACAAATAATATAAAATGTCTTGGCAAAACTCTACCCAAGGAAGTAAAGAACCTGTATGACAATAACTTCAAATCTTTAAAGAAAGACACTGAAGAAAATACTAGATGATGGAAATGTCTTCCACACTCATGAATCAGTAAGATTAACATAGTAACAATAGCTATCTTGCCAAAAGTTGTCTACAGATTCAGTGCAATCCCCATCAAAATTCCAAAACAAATTTTACAGACCTTGAAAAAATAATATGAAACTTGATTTGGAAAAACAAAAAACTTAGGGTAGCCGAAATAATCCTGTACAACAAAAGCATGTCTGGATGATCATCATCCCTGATTTCAAGCTGTCCTAGAGAGCAATAAAATAAAAACTGCATGTTATTGACATAAAAACAGACAGGTGACCTGACGGAATTAAACGAAAGACCCAGACATAAATCCACACACCTATGGACACTTTATTTTGATATAGGAGGAAGAAATGTACAATGGAAAAAAGAAAGAACATTCAACAAATGGTGCTAGTCTAAATGGTGTCTGCATGTAGAAGAATACTAACAGACCCATATCTACCACCCTGCTCAAAAATAAAGTCCAGTTGGATCAAGGCCTTAGTAGAAGACCAGATCAAATGAACCTGACAGAAGAGAAAATGCACTCTTCATTTTTGTACCTCGTGAACACATTTGTTTTTGTTAATTCTGTGTTTTCAATTCATAGGGAGATTTCCTTTCAGGGTTCTGAAAAAATTGTGCTGCTAAGGGCTTGAGTGACATTGCTGTAATAAAAGGACTTTTTCCATTCCTATTTATTTATGTGAATAATGAATTTCCATAATAATAACAATAATAAACAAACAGGATTGGCTACCTCCTTACCTTAATAATCAGTAATAGTTATACATATAATATGTGAAACAGATTTGGGAAAAGCCAACTCCGTTAATATCATGAAAATCATTAAAAGATTAATTTCCACAATCAGTAATAATATTAAACAAAGATTATAATTTTAAATGTTCATTTAATAATTCTCTTCTCCTAAGTTTAATTGTTACTCAACTCAGAAAAAAAGGTTTTAACACCTAGAGTGGTATGGTCATAGGTAGTTTAAAAATATCATATTGAGGGCTAGAAAGATGACTCAGCAGTTAGGAGAGTTGGCTGCTCTTCCAGAGGTTCTGAGTTCAATTCCCAGCAACCACATGGTTGCTAATGTCTAATGCCCTCTTCTCATGTGCACGAAGATAACATACTCATATACATTAAGTAAATACATCTTTTTAAAATATTAGATTGAATCAACTTTACTACAGATATGTGATAGATGAAAATATTTAAATATTAAATCTGTTAGGATAAAATTCACTGAATGTGGAAATATGACCTTAAAAAGAACTAATAAGACTCATATAAAGTTTTCGTGGTTGACATTATATTCAGACAGTCATCTATAATTTTTAGATTATTTTATATTTATTAAAATCATACAATATTTTATTTAAAAATATTATGATTTTTAGTATCAATTATCTATACTTGTTTTAGTATTTCTATTGCTCTGAAGAGACACAGCAATTCTTATAAAGAAAAACAATTCATTGGGAATAGCTTATAGTTCAGAGGTTTAGTTCAGTATCTTTATGGCAGGAAGCATGTCAGCATGCAGGCAGGCATGGTGCTGGAGACAGAGTTGAGAGTTATACATCTGAATAGGCAGGCATTAGGAAGTGACTGAAAAACATGTCTTCTAACAAGACCATACTCCCTAACAGTATCATTTCCTATCAAGTATTCAAACATATAAGCCATTCCTATTCAAACCATCACGATTTTGTAATTTAAACTCATCATGAAAAATTTAAATGACAATCAAAAAATTTAAGTGGTTCAATAAATACACACACACACACACACACACACACACATGAAGGTGAAACCAAATTTTGAAAACGAGTAGTTATGTACAGAAGGATGTGGAAATGCTCTTTTTCAGTGTTGTGGAATTTTCTATAGGAATTAAGATCCTGGCTTTGACATTGACAGTAGCTCATCTTTTTCCAAGTTTCCATGAAATTCAGTACATATCACAAACATTCCGTATGCTTTGTGCCTGGTGTGTTGATTCAAAAGCTGAGTCATAAACATATAAGTTTGTACGTTCCTCAGAAGTACAGTTCTGATTCTCAGTCATGACAAGCAAGACGAATACTACAAAGAATGATTTGACTTTTTTCTCCTTGTGCATATAAAAACTGTGTTCCCATTCTACAGTTCATATTTAGTGTCTTATACCAGTATAGCTAAATCAGTGTATATTTATTTATTTTTTTAAATGGAACAGAAAGTGAAGGAAAGACCATCCAGAGGCTGCCCCACCTAGGGATTCATCCCATCTGCTGACACAAAACCCAGACACTACTGGTGATGCCAAGAAGTGCTTACTGACAAGAGCCCAGCTATAGCTGTCCCCTGAGAGGCTCTGCCAGAGCCAGTCTAATACAGATGCAGATGTACACAGCCAAACATTGGACTGAGCATGGGACCCCCAGTGGGAAAGTTAGGGCAAGGACTGTAGGAGCTGAAGAGTTTTGCAACCTTGTAGGATGAACAATATCGACCAACCAGATCTCCTAAAGCTCCCAGGGACTAAACCACCAAGCAAAGAGTATACTGGGGGTTACCTATGGCTCCAGCTGGATATGTAGCAAAGGATTTCCTTATTTGGCATCATTAGGAGAGGAGCCCCTTGGTTCTATGGAGGCTTGATGATCCAGAATAGAGGAATGCTAGGCTGCAAAGGCAGGAGTGGGTAGGAAGATGAGGAAGCACCCTCAAAGTGACGAGAGGGGTTAGAAGAGGGATAGGGGGCTTGTGGAGTGGAAACTCAGAAGGTGGATAATATTTGAAATATAAATAAATAAGATAACCAATAAAAATGAAAAAATAAAAATGTATATTATTATCTGAACCTTCATAAGTCATATTTTTTTCCTAGTAAGGTTATTTCCTATGTGTCGAAGCTACTGATTTAATAGGGTGGCCAAGGAAGGATAAGTGGCTGTAGAAATGTCCAAAAAAAAAAAAAAAAAAAAGGTGGCAAGAAAGTTTGAAGAATTTATTGACTGTTCTTTTAAGTAAAAATTGAATAGATAATTTAGTGCTGTTTGAGAGTCCTTTACTTTAAGTGACTTGCTTTAAAATTAAAGCAATTCTCTACTTAGACTGTGGCATTTTCTTTTTTTTCTCTTTCTTTCTTCTTTCTTTTTTTTTTTTTTTGTTAGTGACTCATACATTTAATTAAGTCATTTTTCAACTAGTCATGTATGCTTTCCACCCACAGTCATTGCTCCAGCATCCTGCTTCTTTTCCAGGAGCGGACTCCAGCTCTAGAAATACTCTTCCATTTCTGAGATGTATTCTTGTATCTGTGACAATTCATTTTAAAATTGTAGCTCACTCACATTTTAAGACTCTGTCTCTAGTCCTGCTTCTATGTTATTTTTACCTAATGTGAAGTTAAGACCTCCACTGAGTTCTTAAACATATTGGGTGGTCCATTAATCAAAAAGAAAAAAAAGTGTTTTCAAAACTTCTGTCGATGTTAGCATATACATTACTGACCATGAATGTCAGTCATTCATAAAAGTATCCAGGATAGCATATCCTTTTCATAATTTTAATCTAATCTTCCCAGGTGGTTGAGAGAAATAATTATCTATTGGAGCTGTAGCCTTATGAAATGTGTTCTTTAAATAATAAAGATAAAACATAAAATTGATCCTTGTTTCATGGACGCTAAAATGGCTATCTTGTTACAGTCCTCAAAATAGCATCCATCCCATTGTGGCATTTTAACTGGAACTTTAGAAAAGAAGTTGCGTTGTTGATGAACCTAGTGCAGTGGTCTGAATATGAATGTTCCTCCTAGGCTCACTTATTTGAATGCACAGTCACCCGAATGTGGCAGCACTTGAAAAGGATTACAAGGTTTAGACTTGTCAGAGGAAGTAGGTAACTGAATGTGACTTTGAGGTTTCAAAAGCCCATGACATGTCCAGTCTCTCTTCCTGTTGCTTGCTAATCCAGATGTAGAATTCTCGCTGACTTTTCTAGCACCATGACTGTGTGTGTGCCAGCATGCTCCCTCCATGTTGATAATTGACTAGATCTCTGTAACTGTACACAAACCCCAATTATATACTTTCTTTTCTTGGTAATGTTGTATCTTCATAGCAATAGAGTAGTGACTAAGAGATTTAGTATATTGAACAGAACTTTTGTTCTTAGCAATAGGTCTCAACACTGGGCATAGTATTCACAAGGTAAAACTGATGTGCTTCCATTCAAATTTTGATTTTCCGTTCATAAAGCACAGGCAAAATTTATTTAGCATAATTATGAAAGAGCCTAGCACTTTTCAGAATGTTAAGTTACCATTTGCTTGATTTGCTATGTTAGTCAAAGCAAGTGAGGAGGTTATTCTTTTCATAATTTGATTTTTTCTCTCTAGATATGAAAACCCCAGAAATCATTAAAATATAATGTTAGATAGGTCTGCTTCACTTACAATAAGCATCTGTTGTTTAGTGTGGCATGTTTTCCAATTGTCACAGCTAGATCTTCTAGAGAATGAATGAAGCCCACATCAGAAGTAGCTACTTTGCCTTGTGCTCCTTCATTGTGGAAGTGTCTTCTTGGATTTGTTTGTGTAAGTTGATAAACCACCACTTACTACTTTTATACCTTTGAAACTTTCTTACTATTCTCAATTTGTACACCGTGGAGTGGGGTGGGGAACCTATGCTATCACTCTGGGTTAGGTTTTGGTCCAGGAGAACATGATTTCTGTTTTGTCTAAATGACTACACCTTTCTATCAGCAACAAGGCTACTGTGCTTGCTTGTCATTAATGTGTTCTGAGGTGTCATAAGTTTAATTTCCTTTAATAATATTTCTTTTCATTTACAACTTGGACAACTGGCTCTATAGGCCTATTTATTGGCCTGTCTTGGCTCTTGAGTTCCTATACATGTATAACCGAATCAATTCTAGATTTTGAATTGAAATTATGCATGAGCAATCTTTCTCTCAATTTAACAATAAGAGGACAAAGAAAATGTCCTTAGTTCAGTACTGTTGTATCTCGAAGAATAGATAGCTTGAGGGAGTGGGATAAAGAAAGATGTTGCCAGGTAGTAAAAAAGCACATAAACCATTTATCATATACACTGCTGATATATAGACATGAATATTATGGAAAATATACTGTATTCATGACCTGGGGTCTCTACACTGATATTTCATCAGATATCTTCTAATGTGTTTGGTTTCTATAGTTTTTACTCATATGATTATTGGCTACAGTTTGGGAAAGCTTATAGTAAGCATAAAGCATTAAAATTAGTTCAGTAAGATGGACTTCATATGTGAAAAATTATGTTTTGTGACACTCTACACACACAAACACACACATATATCTGGATGACTAAATCTAGAAAGGTTGTTGTGCTTGCTTATTATTAATGTGTTCTGTGGAGTCATAAGTTTAATGTATATTTATATGTATACAAAATATATATTAAATAAATATATATTAGTTTATAATACATGATATATTTATAGAAAGATACTATTTGTATATTTATTATTATTTATAATATTATAATATGTGTTTATCTTTTAATATATAATACATAATAAGGATAAAGATGTAGTTAGCCTCCTCGTGTTGGAGTTTTCCTTCTCGTATCCTCTGGAGGACTGGAGTAGTTGATAATCCTTAGGATATCTGCTAAGGAGAGCTGCAGAGCCAGCACAGAAACCATCTCAAGAGTGAGAAGAATGATCCAGTTAAACTAACTAAAAGGAATTGAAGATCTGAAAAGCCCTTTGACATCAGATAAGGAGTTGAAGGATTTGGAGACTTTCTTGCTGTTTTCCAGTCTTGGTTTAGTCCAGTATTCCTTCATTTTGTTTCTTTTTCTCCCTTTCGGAATAGTAATGTATATCTTGTGTCATTGCATGTTGGAAGTATGTGATCTTCTTTTGGAATTTGATTTTATAGGTGATCACAGTTAAGAGATTGCCTGGCTCAGTTCAGGACCAATAGGAAAAGAAAGCTGAGCCAGGCATGGTGGGTTGCATCCTGAAGTTTGAACAAGTAGGTTCCTTATCCTTAATAGCAAGCCATCTTATACTAATTTGTGAGCCTCAGATCCCAAGAGACCTTGTCTCAGAAAACAAGACTGAGTCTTACAAAACAATATTCTAGGTTGAAGTATGACTTCTACATGTGTTTGTTCACATGTAGAAGTATACCTGCAAACCTGCACGTGTAAGCATGTTTGCTAAAAAATAACAACACATACACATGCACACATATACTCATGTGCACACACACACACATGTACATGCAAGCATAAATGCATGCATATATACATAGTGTCTGCTATAAAGTTTTATTTCCAGCTTTGTCCTTTGTGTGTCATATTTCTAGAGGAAAAGTAGCCGAACACAGGACATCTTTTTGGATGTTTATGGAGAGCCATGAAGAAGGGACAAAGGAAGAAGCTGAATTCTTCTTCAATCTCACCTCTACAGCTTTTTGTTTCTTTTTCTGTCAAGAGATAATGAATGATATTACAGAGGAACAAAATCAGACATTCCATAGGCAAAAAATATAGTTGAGAGAAAGAAGAAGAACCAAATGTAGGGATAGGAAGAAGTTGATTCTACACTGCAATTAAGAATGAAAAATATTGAGGAGATGATAAAAATATAAAGAAATGGAAGAGTGGCTACTTAATTAAAGAAGATGTGGAATGATGGCTAGATCAAAGAGAAATAAATAAACACGAGTTTATATGTTAGCAACAATCAAAATAAGAACAAATTAAGTTTCAGCCTTTATTAAATGTAATGCCTTATCTATTTAGTTAGATAGATGGATAGGTAGATAGATAGATAGATAGATAGATAGATAGATAGATAGATAGATAGATAGATAGATAGATAGATAGATAGAGGAATTCTCTATGTAGCCTTGCCTGACCTGGAAATTACTGGCTATTTAAACCAGGGTGTCTGAAAACTTAAAGAGATACATCTGCCTCTGTTTCTGGAGTGCTGGCACTAAAGGTATGTATATTTACTGTCCCTTGTTGCTTTATGCTTCCTCTCTGAGCTAATAAAGGGTTCTTTCTTCATATGTCTATAATAAATTATGTAGCAATACAATTAAGAGCCCATAACTTTAGTGATACTAATGAGGGATAATGCCCGAGCATAACCGATATCCAACTTTGAGAAACACAATAAATAGTATATAATATTTCCCTGTATGGTAAAGAAGCATAACAATAAACCAGTCTTACAGGTATGGTGGTAATATAACCATTGGTAATAAAATCCAACCAAGTTGGATAATGGATATATCCAACATCTCTCTATATATACATGTATAGAGTACATAATGCCCCAGACCACTGTACCTTTTCTTGGCTATTAATTTTCTTAGTAGAATTCTGAAAGCATAAAATTTTATGTCTTTCTATGTATATGTATTCCATGTTTCCTATTAGTATTACACTGTGTGGATTAATCTGTTTATTTTCTGATAGTTAACAAGTGGCAATCTAATGATAGAAGATATAGAATCCTAACTTGATATTAAAAAAATCAGAATATAAATAGAAGGATTTTGCAAAGGATATGCTTGTTTGTGAGGAACAGGCTCTTTTTATATTACCCATGCTTCCATTGTACATGCAGCATCCCATTTGCTTACTTCCTATCTTTGTACAGAGCTTTTAAAGGTTGCCTTTTGATGTGAACAATAGCAACACTACAGATGACATAGGAAGCTAACAGATATTTTGACAATTGGTGCTTTTAGAATGATCTACATCCAGAGTATGTTCTCCACAGTTTTATGGGGCTTAGAAGTTTCACTTATGACTCATAAACTTTTATATTCTAGTATTTTTAAGAGAACATTCTTTATTCTATGTTCTGTCCATTCATTATATTGATAACTGTACATTTTGGGTAAAGAATGAAATTGCAAGTGGGTTTTATGCTATTTCAGAAATATGAATAAATTCTATTCCTTTTCTAATATGACAGTGCCACGATTGATGCATATTATGGTTGGACAGTAAGATAATTGTAGTGAAGAACATAAATTAAGTTCTCTTTCATGACACTGCAGTAGATAATAAAAACTTTTTCTTGACCAAGTGGAATCTGACCACTTTCAAAAAGGTGTCAGATTGCCCAGAGTTATCCCTGCTACCCCCACAGAGCACCAAGCTATGGGATTTTTCCTACTGAGAAGAAGCCAACTTACCCTTGAGTGAAAGCTGGTGCTGAATTTGGCTTTTTTTACCCAAAGGGCATCCTGAAATGAATATCAGTTTTGAGGGAGACAGAGAAAACTATGATATATATTTTTCCTTTTCAGATTCTGATATGGCATCTACCAGCCTCCTGGTGTACCTCAGGGGACCCTTAGGAGTGCATAGAAAGGCTGTGTGTTTTTGTTTGTTTAAAAAAATCAATTTGCTTCTAAACAACCTCAAATATTTACTACCTTGTGTGGAAGGAAAGATTTTATTTTTTTTCCTCTTCGTTCTGCCTCTGGGAAGAAACATTTCTGTTTGCTTGCCAGCTTAAGAGAGATATAGACATGAATTGCCACTTTTCTATAGGTCTTGTGAAGCTGTTCTATAAGCAAATAGCTAGGTTTGGACTGTGTTTTTTCCTCCAGGACTCTGTGGCTTTGCGCTCAAAGCTGAAAGAAAAGCAGATTTACTATTTGCTGCTCCTTCACAGGTTCTATTGGCCTGTAACAGGTGTTACCCAAATAATGTGTGTCTAGTACACAAATTAAATTAAAATCATCAGTGGCTATTTTATTCTTTTAATAGGAATCATTAAATCTCTATTTACTGTTAAATATGGTCTCTCTCCATATATATTATAGACCCAGAGCATGTATAAGCCTGTCTACCAGCGTCTCTGTTAAATGTTATTGTTGAAATAAATTAGTTCCCAAGAACTGTATAAGTCCTCTTTAGCAACACAGCAAGTTGCCAAGAAATTTAGCATTCATCCTTCAGTTTGTGTTATGATATATTTGCAGGCAAACCAAATGTCGATCTCAGTTCTTCACATTAAAAAATAACACAGACATCAAATTTGACAAAGCAAGCTCAAAGTTTTGATCTGTAGTTTTCCAGAGGAAAGACACATGGTGGGGAAAGTCTATTGATTAGACTAATTTCATTAGTCTATTGATGTTTGATATACTTTGCATATACCAAGCTCTGTCTGCAAAACTGGATCCCAAGAAAAGAAAGACTTGAATCTTTTTCCAAACTCCTGCAAATGCTCCAGAGTAGATGAAGTTGAGAGGTCTGATGAGCACAGTTAGCATCAGGGTATATGGTGGATACCCATAAGACAAAGTGACAAATGTCTCCCAGAAAAGTACCTGGATTGAATAGGAGGTAGCAGACAACCCAATATTGAAGAAGGATGACCATCCTTGTCTTTGACTGATCCATGTAAGTTAAACTTTTATGAGAAGTAAACAAAGAGGTGATAATTCTTGCCTAGCTAAGGGATTCTGGAGAGGTCAACAAAGTCACTTAGACAAGGGGCCAAGCCTGGTGACATGAATTTGCTAAAGAAAAAAAAAATCTCTTTTATCCCTTTGACTAGCTCCATGATTGAAACTGTTTTAAAGAAAATGCAATTTAAATGTGATCAAAGAGCAGGCAGTCTTTCGTACATTTCGAATCTATCAAAGTCCCCAAAAGCTATTCTTGCCATAAAGGCACAGAATAAGATGTCTTATTCACTGCTTCAGTTGCACAAAGCTTTGATTTGTAAATCTCTTCTGAGAGTTTTCTTGGGTCGATGCTTGAGTAGTTACTAAACACTCCACAAATTCGTTATAAAAGAGAAAACAAATGCGTCCAATCCAGTTGGCTGGGTGCACATGTTCACTCTGTCATCCCTTATTACTATTATTTTAACAAATGGTTAATAAAATGTATTGTTGGAATTAAGTGCCGGACTTCCTCATATGGATTTGTTTAGAGTTTCTAACAAATTAGGTGGCAACCTTGATAGATGAGAGTGTTTCACAATTCATTATAAATGTCATAGATCAGATAAAAAGCTGAGTGTAGGCGTTAAATGCTTTGTGTAGAGAAAATTTGATGCACACGGAAGCTATCACAAAAGGAAGACTGTGACAGTGGCAGGTGATATTTATTATTTGGTTGTTTTAATTCCTTTTCCATTTACTTTCTCTTTATTTTTTATGTTGACCTGGTGTCTTGTATTGATTTCTACTGAAAGAGAAACCTCAGGTTTACTAATAAGGGTACTTGGTAAACAAAGAAGAGAGAGGTTTATTTTGTTTTAAATTTTCAATTGTGTGTGGATGCTTTGCCCTCATCTATGTCTGTCTATATATGACTTGCATGCTTGATGACCTCAGAGGCCAGGAACAGGCCTTGGATACCATGGAACTAGGCTTGCAAATGGTTTTGAGCCTCCATGTGCATGATGGGATACTCTAGAAGAGTGCTCTTAACTGCCAAACCATTTTCCAGCCCCAAAAGTTATTGTTGTTGTTTTGTTTTGTTTTGTTTTGTTTTTCAAGAAATGGTTTCTCTGTGCATTACTGGATAACTTAGAGCTCACTGTGTAGACGAGGCTGGCCTTGAACTTATCTCATCCTGTGCCTCATGGGTACTGGGATTAAAGCAGTGTACCATCATGGCCCAGTACTCCAAAGGATTTTTTGATACATGAACTCTAGCAGCATGTGTTCCTTATTGTTGACTGTAACCTACTATGGCCCCTAATACTAAAACTTAAAATGATGTGTTATTTCTAAATAAGAAGATTGTTTTCCTAGCAAGAAAACTATTTCTTTTTGTTTGTTTGTTTGTCTGCTATAATCAGAAAAGGGTTTCTTTGATAGTTGGAAACAACAAGTTCCTTAGTGAGCTTGAAATAGTTCATGTTAGTATTAAAACTACAAAAATATCATATGTAGACTAATTTATAATTAATTAATTAATTTATACACCAGATTTTATTCCCCTCCGTGTCCAACCAAATGTTCCACATCACAAACTTCCTCTCCTTCCACCTGTATTCATGATGATGCACACCCCAGACCACCAGACCTCTGAACACCCTGGGATCTCCAGTCTCTGAAGTTCATCTTCTCTGCCTGAACCCAGACCCAGCAGTCCTCTACTGTATATGTGTTGGTGTCTTCATATGAGCTGGTCTATGCTGCCTTGTTGGTGGTCCAGTGTCTGAAAGATCTCGGGGTTCCAGGTTAATTGAGATTGCAGAGTCTCCTACAGGGTTGCCCTCCTCCTCAGCTTCTTCCAGCTTTTTCATAATTCAAACAAGGTGGTCAGCCGCTTCTGTAATTTGGTTGGGTGCAAATATCTGCATCTGACTCTTTCAGCTGCTTGTTGGGTCTTTCTGGAGGGCAGTCATGATAGGTCCCTTTTTGTGAGCGCTCCATAGCGTCAGTGATAGTGTCAGGCAGTGGGACCTTCCCTTAAGCTGGGTCCCACTTTGGGCCTGTCCCTGGACCTTCAGGTTCCTCTCCATTTCCATCCCTGCAGTTTTTTTTCAGACTGGAACAATTATGGGTCATAGTTTTGAATGTGGGATGGAACCCCCTCCCTCACTTGATGCCCTGTCTTCCTGCTGGGGGTAGGCCCTATAAGTTGAGTAGAGAGTTCATTTTCCATGTGTATGTGGGCTTTTTATTCTTTTTGCTGTTATTGAAGACTAGCCTTTGGCCACAGCAATTTGATAGGATTCATGGGATTATTTGAATCTTCTTGTATCAGTTGAGGGTTGTTTTGTGACTAATTATATGGTTGACTTTGGAGAAGGTACCATGAGGTACTAAGAATAAGGTGTATTCTTTTGTTTTAGGGTGAAATGTGTAGATATCTGCAAGATCCATTTGATTCTTAACCTCTATTCATTTTACTGTGTCTCTGTTTAGTTTCTGTTTTCAGGATCTGTCCATTGATGAGATTGGGGTATGGAAGTCTTCCACTAATATTGTGTGAGTTTCAATGTATGTTTTAATCTTTAGTAAAGTTTTTTATGAATGGAGGTGCCCTTCCATTTGGGGCAGAGTTGTTCAGAATTGAGAATTTCTCTTGGTGAATTTTCCCTTTGATGAATATGAAGTGTACTTCTTCATCGCATTTGATTACTTTTGGTTGAAAGTTTATTTTATTGCACAGTAGAATGGCAACTCTGGCTTCTTCCTTGGGACCATTTGCTTGAAAGACCTCTTTCCATCCTTTTAGTCTGAGACAGATTCTGTCTTTGTTATTGAGGTGTGTTTCTTGTTAGCAGCAAAATGCTGGATCTTGTTTGTATATCTAGTCTGTTAGCCTATGTCTTTTCATATGTGAGTTCAGTCCATTAATATTGAGAGATATTAAAGACAGATGACTGTTGGTTCCTGCTGTTTGTTTTTGTAGGTGACTTTATGTGCTTGTGGTTCTCTCATTTTGGCTTTGTTGTGAGATGCTTGGTACACTAAAATTTCAGTGCTTTAGAGTTAATGCTCAAAGTTGTCATTTCTTATGAAATTTTCAAATTTTTAAAATATTTCCTTCAACAACTTTCACTGTAAAATATTTTAGATTCATTTATATCTGCAGTACTTTTTCTATTGCTACCATAGGTTACAGATTGGTTTTACTTAATCTGTGTCTCTGAAAAATTTTTGAAATTAGCATGTGAGAAATGTTTCTTAGCACACATATCATTCAAATATTCAAGGCTCTTTGTTTTCCTTTTGGAGATTTTTTTTTTAAGTAAGCATAAGAGTGATGGATTTCATTTTGACATTTTTGTATGTCATTACAAACCTTGCTTCCTTCCTTCCTTCCTTGCCTGTTTTTCCCCAAATAGTGCTCTCTTTTGCTTTCAGGTCATATAAAATTTCTTACCTCCCTTCTCTACCTTTAAGATATCTTCTTCCTTTCTAGTGCCTCCTTTCTCATTTAAGACTAAAACACACAGACACACATATACACTAACACACAGACACACAGAGGTACACACTAACACAGAGACACACACTCACACAGACACACACATATACACAGACACACATACTGACATACATACCCACACACACAAACACACACACAAATAGACATACTCCAACACACATTCTTGATTCCACATATGAGGGAAAACATGGCATTTGTTTGTCTGCAGCTGACTTATTTTGTTTTCCAGAGTCTTACTAGTTTCATCTGTAAATTCTATAATTATATTTTTATGGCTAAAACAATTTCTTTGTGCACCTTTTATTTATTTCTTTGTAATTCATCCTATCTATTTACTCATATGTTATACCACATCTAACATGCATCCCTTAGCAAATGTGAATGACTGAGTAACAAATATGGATATAGAAGCATCTCTGTGGTGTGTACCCAGGAATGATGAAAGTGGCTCAATCAGTACATCATTGCTGTTTAGATAATACCTTCAATAGAGACTTTATCAGTTTAAATTCGTAATATTACTGTATAAACCTGCCTCTTTCCCTCCATCCTAATCAGTTGTTTGTAGCCTTCGTGTTTTTGACAATAGCCATTCAGAGTCAGTTGAGATAGGATGTGTAAAGGTGTTGAACATTTTTTTTCAGATACCAATGCCTTACCTGGAAGTCCCCTCTCTATTCTTCAAAAAGATAAACATTTTTCTAAGAGATAATTTTCATGCTATGAGGTCACTTAGCTTGACAGATCATTTTACCTTACTAAAATGGTAAAATACAATTTGACATTTTAAAATAGAACTAGCATTTCATTTCTAGATACATTATGATGCTTTCATACAAATGAATTATAAATCATAGTTTTGTAATTGAAAGAATAATTGCAATTTGAATAATTGATTTGATATTTTATATGTAGCAAGTGTGATTACAAAGCAATTTTGTGGGAACTCTGTCAATAAGATATAATAAACTGTAGTCACAAAATAAAGGTATGGAGAACTTAGATTGACATCCATATATTTTAGGCTGACATGTTCTTAATAGCTAATTTTATAGGCAGCAGTTACTAATGATTTATTATATTTCTCATGTAATATTCCTGTGGCTGTCTGCATAAACATGGCCAAATGGACCTCACCTATAAAATCCATTTTATCTGATTATTATTGCCCATTTATGGCAGTACCATGTGGTCAGGAGACAGAAGCAGAACAGGCCTTTTGTGCTTGTAATGCTCAAGCTGTCTTCAGGTGATATGTACTGCCAAATGTCCTGGTTTGTAGCTCATTCACAATGGTTCTATTGACTGAAATAGTGAATAATTGGTAGGGAACTTGAATAAAACCTTGTGGTAATTTTGGAGGCATGTCTCTCTGTGAACTTGGATGTGTTACTAGCTGGAGTCTATTCTGGCTAAGGGTGTATCTATCTTGATGACTTTCTTAAAGAACTTGTTCCTGTTTTTCTTGATTCTTTGTATAGTTCTCTTTGTTTCTACTTGGTTGATTTCAGTCCTGAGTTTGGTTATTCTATGCTGTCTACTCCTCTTGGATGTATTTGCTTCTTTTTCTTCTAGAGCATTCAGTGTATACTCTCTCCAGTTTCTTTTTGGAGACACTCAAAGCTATGAGTTTTCTTCTTAGCACCACTTTCATTATGTCTGATAAGTTTGGGTATGTTATACCTTCATTTTCATTAAATTCCAAAAAGAATTTAATTTTTTTCTTTTTTCCCTGACCAAGTTATCATTGAATACATCATTGTTCAGCCTGCATGTGTATGTATGCTTTCCATTATTTTCTTATTGAAGACCAGCCTTAGTCTGTGGTGATCTGATAGGATGCATGGTATTATTTCAATCTTCTTGAATCTTTTGAGACCTTTTTTCTGAACAATTATATGGTCAATTTTGGAGAAGGTATCATGAGGTGCTGAGAAAATGGAATATTCTTTTGTTTTAGGATGAAATATTCTTTTGATATCTGTTAAATCCATTTGCTCCATAACTTCTGTCAGTTTCACAATGTCTCTGTTTAGTTTCTGTTTCCATGATCTGTCCATTGCTGAGAGTGGGGTGTCGAAGTATCCCACTATTATTGGGTGAGGTGCAATGTGTTTTTTGAGCTTTAGTAAAGTTTCTTTTGTGAATGTGGTTGCTCTTGCATTTAAAACATAGATATTAAGACTTGAGACTTCATCTTGGTAGATTTTTCCTTTGAAGAGTATGAAGTGTACTTTCTTATCTTTTTTGTTAAATTATGCTTGAAAGTCAATTCTATTCAACATTAGAATGGCTATTCCAGTTTGTTTCTTTGGATCACTTGCTTGGAATCTTTTTTCCAGCCATTTACTGTGAGGTAATGTCTGTCTTTGTCACTGAGGTGTGTTTCCTGTATGCCACAGAAGTTCAGTCAGGGGTCTTTAAGACCTGCGGGGGGACTGCACTCGGCTACCCAGGTAAGGAACGGATTAGGCGTGACAGACAGAGACACAGACACAGATGGCTGTATCAACTGCTGCAAAATCTTTACTTTAAGCATCAGACTTTATACACATGAAACAAGGAACAAGAAATTGGCACAGATTCAGGACAGATCAGAATCTTACTTAAAACCCTATTACCATGCAGATTGTCATTATTGCAAGCACAGAACATTTAGTAAAAATTTCAACTTTGGCACTTTGCCTGCGGTCATGCTAGGGGACACTTGGTTTTACTAGTTTCTTTCTGTCCCAGGTACTATCGCCTGTGGTTAATGCCACCAGCCAGCTTTGTGATGCTCTAATATTCTGTTTTTTGAGACATACTTTGGACCATTTAAATTCTCTTCTTTATAGTCCCTCATCCCAGGACCATGATGGACATACATATACACAGCCCATCTATTCATATGTAAATCATACATTTCCATATAAGGAAGGGGGCATCTGTTGGAGAGTAAATATAAGGCCCTTGGTAAATCTTGGGAGTCTACCATCTGCCTCCTATCTTACTTGAAATGCCTTGGTTTCCCTTAGGTGTCTCCAAGCCTAAACTTTCATAATACTCTCTTTCTCTTTCTATTTTATCCTCCGAATTCCTTCTAACTCTAGTGTTTCTTGTAAATCCTGATTCAAACTTTTGCACGGCATCCATAATTTCCCCAAATCCTAACNAAGAATATCTTAATAAAGTTACCATTAACTGGGCAGTGGGAGAATCATTTTTGCTAACAGCCTTCTTTAGTGCTAGATCACATAGTTCATTTTCCACTTCCTGCTCTTGCCCTATCTTTGACTCCGCCGTGGGTGCCTAAGTCTGCTCAGGCTGGCGCATACTGTTCTCTTTCTATTGAGGTTCAGTAGTTCCTTCCTTATTTCCAGGAATATCTAATGCTGAATCTGAAATCCACCCCTCACCTGATGGTGGGATGGTTGTTACACAAGACCTGTAGATCAAAAGGCCTCAAACAATTAATAGTCCCATTGCCCAGGTACTGATTATCCCCAGCATGTTTCCAGGAGGAAAGCACTCCATGACTATTTAGGAGGTCGCTGCCGTTGACCTTCAGGGGGGCAAAGCCACGTGTGGCACGAACCCCCAGGACCGGCAGCCATTCAAGCTCTTTTGCCTCCATGCTGCACTGTCTTCTCTGAAGAGGGTGCGGCACCTGTATGCAACAAAATGCTGGATCCTGTTTACATATCCAGTCTTTTAGTCTATGTCTTTTTTATTGGAGAATTGAGCCCATTGGTGTTAAGAGATATTAAGTGCTTGTGATTGTTGCTTCTGATTATTTTTGTTCTGAGAGGTAGACTTGTTTGTGTGGTCATCTTCTCTTGGGTTTGTTGAAAGAATATTACTTTCTTGCTTTTTCTAGTGTGTAGTTTCCCTCCTTTTGTTTAATTTTCCATTTATTATCATTTGTAGGGCTGGATTTGTAGAAAAGTATTGTGTCATTGAAGTATCTTGTTTTGTCATGGAATATTTTGTTTTTTCCATCTATGGTAATTGAGTTTTGCTGGGTATGGTAGCCTGGGCTGACTTTTTTTTTTTTTTTTTCTTTTTTTCTCTCAGGGTGTGTATGATATCTGCCCAGGACCTTCTGGCTTTTATAGACTCTGGTAGGATTTATGGTGTAATTCTGATAAAGGTCTGCCTTTATATGTTACCTGACTTTTTCCTTAATGCTTTTTTTTTTTTTTAAAGATTTATTTATTTATTATATGTAAGTACACTGACACTCCAGAAGAGGGAGTCAGATCTTGTTACAGATGGTTATGTGCCACCATGTGGTTGCTGGGATTTGAACTCCGGACCTTCTGAAGAGCAGTCGGGTGCTCTTACCCACTGAGCCATCTCACCAGCCCTCCTTAATGCTTTTAATATTCTTTGTTTTATGCATTTGGTGTTTTAACTATTATCTAACAGGAGGATTTTCTTTTCTGGTCTAGTCTATTTGGAATTCTGTAGGCTTCTTGTACATTCATGGGCATCTCCTTCTTTAGGTTTGTGAAGTTTTCTTCTATAATTTTGTTGAAGATATTTTCTGGCCCTTTAATTGGGGATCTTCACTCTCTTCTATACCTACTATCCTTAGGTTGTGCCTTCTCATTGTATCCTGGAGTTCCTGGATATTTTAGGTTAGTAGCTTTTGCATTTTCCATTTCCTTTGACTGTCCTGTCAATGTTTTCTATGGCATTTTCTTCACCTGAGGTTCTCTTTTCTATTCATTGTATTCTGTTGTTGATATTTACATCTATGATTATCGATATTTTATATCTATCTTATCTCTTTCCTAGGTTTTCTACCTCCAGAGTTTTCTTCCTTTGCTATTTCTTTATTTTTTCTATTTCCATTGTTAAATCCTGGATGGTTTTGTTCAATTCCTTCACCTGTTTGGTTGTGTTTTCCTGTAATTCTTTAAAGGACTTTTAGGTTTCCTTTTTAAGGGCTTTTACCTGCTTATCTGTGTTCTCCTGTATTTCTTTAAAGGAGTTATTTATATCCTTCTTAAAGTTCTATGCCATCGTCATTAGAAGTGATTTTAAATCCAATTCTTGATTTTCTGTCATGATGGGGTATCCAGGACATGCTATGGTGGTAGAACTGGGTTCTGATGATGCCAAGTAACCTTGTTTTTTGTTGCTAATGTTCTTGTGCTTTCCTCCAATAATTATCTGATAATCTGTAGTTCTACCTGCCCTCACTGTCTCTGACTGTATCCTCTCCCTCCTGTTATCCTGGTTATGTCAGAAACACTTAGAGTCCAGCTGTCTCTATGATCCTGTGATTTCCGGATCCTGTGATCCTGAGATCCTGGGTGTGTCAGAGATCCTGGGATTCAAGTTGCCTCTGGGATCCTGAAATTCTGCTGTGACCAAGCTCCTGAGATCCTGTGATCCTGGGCATGTTAGAGAACTTGAAAGTCCAGCTTCTTCTATATTGTGCGGCAATGGGCTACGCGCAGACAGCCTGGTTTCCAATCAAGACTAGATCTTGAACCCTAGGACCTGGTAGTGATAATTCAATTGCATGGGATGGAAGGAGTTCTCTCATGTCTCCTGGCCCCTGGCCCCTGTTGGAGTTACAGCTTCCACAACCCCCACAGGAGAGGTGTGGCTATTATCCACTTAGGAACAGCACCAACCACATGCAAATAAGGTTTCCCCCAAACTCTCAGTCCAAGCCAACGAGAGGGGCTTGCTGTCAGACCCTAAATCACCTCCAGAACTGTATATAGAGAGGGCCATGCAGGGAATTAAAGGTATGTGAGAACCATTCCTTTGTCTGAGCCATTGTCACTACCATCTCCAACCAGCAGAAAAGAAGCGACAAAACCGATGTTCTTCTCAGAGTAGTTTATTTAGGAGCATAACTATGTGCAGTAAAAAGATTCCCCGACCTCTCTCAGCCATCCCCTTTTATACCCTCTAGTTCACTCCCATCACCCTATTCCACGTAGGCCCAGTTCATTGGCACAGCATTACATTCGTCACATCATCTGATCTTTCGTCGTGGTGCATTTGCACAGTGCAGTTTAACAGATGTGGCTATCTTGAGGGATATGAGGAAGTCAGTTGTTAGCCGTTAGACTTGGTGGCAGTCCCGGGCACCATCTTGGGGCCGTGGCCAAACCTGCTCCCCACAAGCCATTTTTTCCAAGAGCTGTAACGCTTGGGCCCTCCACATTCCTCACTGGATTGTTGGCTTTTCACAGACCCAGCCTAACCTGGCTCAGTTCAGAAAGGCTTGGATCTGGAAGGCCTGGCAGAGGCTTTGTCTCCCTGCCTGCACTCACTTTTCTCCCCACTGGGACCTTCCCACCTGGTCTGGGTAGAGATCCCCATGGAAAACCTCTAGCACACAGTCCAACATTATGTCTTGTGGGACTAGGTGGAGAGCTAGAGCCCAAGGTCTACCCAGGGTACTGGCTCAGAACGGAAGAAACCCGTGCCATTGACCAGGCATCTCTACATCTGGCAAGTCCTAGTTACTCCTGGTGATGGGGCAGATCTTCTGTCCTCTTCACCTATGATCCTGGGCATGTTAGAGCAACTGGCAGTAGAGCTTCCTCTGGATGTTGTGGGTATGAGTGAGAAGCTAGCACCCAAGGTCTGCTCAGGGCACTGGCTCAGACATATGGGCTTAACTTAATGTTGGTTTGGCTTGGTGTTTAAAATAACAAATATGGAAATAAAGCCAACTTTTAAGAAATGTTTAAATGATTTTGTTTGCTGTATGTGTACTCTGCCCATGTGTGTGGATGTGCACTTGAGAGGCCAGAAGAAGGCCTTACATCCCCTAGAGCTGCAGTTAGAGATGGCTGTGGGCTACCATGTAGATGCTAGAAACTGAAGTCTGGTTCTCTTCCAGAGCAGTAAGTGCTCTTAACCATTGAATCACCCCTTTGGGGCCAAAGCAACTTATGATAATATATTTCAGACAGCTCACTGCTATAAATGATGACTTTTTATACTGAGTTGTTCAGTTTTATATTATCGTTTTTAATTAAAGAAACCATAAAGAAAGCAAACAGGCATGTAATTGTGTGTAATTCATTCCAAAATATATAGTGAGAGACTGTATGGACTATACTCATGAAATGCAGTTTTGCCTGTGTTGGAAAGACTTAGTTCATATCTGTTATTTCTTTTATACAACTGAAAAAATTCTTTAAAATAAAAAATCTGCATGATAAAAAGCTTATTAACTTCAAATTTGTGGATCAATCTAAGCCCTGAAATCATGATGCATATTTCATATGTTTAGTACTCAATAAAATAATAATATGCTCTAATTAAAATTGCAGTGTGAGATTGATTTTAGAAGTTGTAATAATTATCTGTCATGTCCTGGGCCAGTTTGAATTGAATCTTGGTACATATCAGAACTTTCAAATATTTTGGAAAAGATAGGAAATACTATTTGATGAACTAAAAGTTATCATATGTAAATCATATAAAACAATTTTACTAGAAGGCAATTCACAATCAGAGTTTATGAATGAAAGCAGAATATATGACTAACACACTTTTCAGCTGGTAATGTTTCTTAATTATTAAATTTAAAAGTTAACAGTAGGTTTCTTCCTGGACTCCATAGTGATACTGGATATTTTAATAGGACTTATGTTAGGGAGGTACCATCATGAAGAGCAAGCAAGCTCTGTATAATTTCTTCTTCCTATCTTCTCACTTCATGTTTTCTCTAACTTTTCTATCATGAGTGCGTGTGTGTGCGCATGTGTGTGTGTGTGTGTGTGTGTGTGTGTGTGTGTGTGTGTGTGTTCTTCTGAAGTGGATAGTGTGTGAGTTTTGCTCAATAGTTCTGTACTTATCCAGATAGAGACTTATTGCTGTATCCAGAGCTTCTTAATTTCTCTAGTGTCTCTGCAGCATATCCAAAGGATTTTAGCTCTGTCCTCCAAGTGCTGCAACTAGAGAAAGCCACCACACCTGTCCTGTTTTTTGCATGCATTCCCAGCATCTGAAGTCTAGACCTCATGATTGGATGAAACTTACTTTATCCAGTGAGCCATCTCCCTAGCCTTTAATTTACATTTTCACAAGTAAATATTGTCTATCACTTTCAATACAATAAACATTGTTTCATTGTTTAAAACTTTATATGTTTAATTTTATATTAATTACCTTATTTATATAAACATTTGTTTGCATTCAGGGGCAAGGATATGCTACTGCATTAAATAGTTCATTAATTTTTATATCAGTCTTGGTTGTATATACATGTATACAAACAAAATTAAACTGTTTCCCAGGAAACTTATAAAGGATGCATTTTGGTCCATTAATTAATGTAAATTTAAGATTACATCATTTAAATAAAATCTGGAACTTGGAAGTGGGGAGAATAAACAGTCAGGATAGAGTGACTCTGGGCCTTGCATTATTCATGAAAGTTGGATCTTACCATTACATTCTGAGGTATAGAGCCCCTAAATTTCAAAGGGACAGTGTAAATGTCAGTCTGGGTCTGCCTGTCATGCAGGCAGAAAGATGATTATGCTGCATCTTTATTTTGAGGAGATGTACCATGCTTACTTATGACTTTCTATATTTCTTGTGTTTATTGCTACTTTAGTTGGGACAATTACAAGTCGAGAGCAATCACATTTCAGTCTTTAAGGTATTCTTAATTGAAACATGCATTATACAAATCATTGAAAAGGAATGCCCTTCCAATTAAACTGAGACTTTTGTTAAACTAGAATAACATTCTCATTGCAACGATCTTACAATGTGAATCATAGAGAAATACTGGTATTTGTTGAAAAATGGTACTGCTTTATTGCACAGAGAGAGCTGATCAAGAGAAAGGCATGAAAAAATTCTGCAAGTCCATTTCAGATGGATGCAAATGTTCCTGCAGGATATCAAAGCTTGGAATCTGTGTTTCTCCCAATAACAAATTAGAAGGAGGATAACAGAATATTAGACACAAAAGGAGGATGCTTGGCTCTATGTCTCTGTAGCTCTACCCTCTTTCTTTAGTTGCTGTCAGTAACTTGGAATGTGATATCAAAGAATATGAGAACACTTCAATAGTGCTGCATATACTCACATCCCTATAACAAAACCATCACTTTAGTTCCAAATATAGTGAAAGACAAAAAAATACAGACATTCTCATAATATGCCATAATACATATATTCTCATGATATGCCATGATTTAACAATTTTCTTGACATATATCAGATACCAAAGTTAAATCAGGATCAGTTAAACCATCCAAATAGTACCATAGCCCTTAAAGAAATAGAAGCAGTCATTGATCATCTTCCAAGGGAAAAAAAAAAAGCCCAGGACCAGATGAGTTTAATACAGAGTTCTATCATACCTTCAAAGAAGAATTAATACCAATAATCTTCAAACTATTCCAAAAATAGAAACAGAAGGAAAACTACTCAATTCATTCTATGAAGCCACAATTACACATAACAAAACCACACTAAAAGCCAACAAAGAAAGAGAACTTCAGAACAACCCTTATAAATATTGATGCAAAAATACTCAATAGAATTTTCTTTTTTAAAATTATTTTATTAGATATTTTCTTCATTTACATTTCAAATGCTATCCCGAATGTCCCCTATACCTTCTCCCCACCCTGCTCCCCTACCCACCCACTCCCACTTCTTGGTCCTGGCGTTCCCCTGTATGGGGCATATAAAGTTTGCAAGGGGCCTTTCTTCCAAACGATGGCTGACTAGGCCATCTGCTTCTATATATGCAGCTAGAGACACAAGCTCTGGGGGTACTGATTAGTTCATAATGTTGTTCCACCTATAGGGTTGCAGACCCCTTCAGTTCCTTGGGTAATTTCTCTAGCTCCTCCATTGGGGTCTCTGTGTTCTATCCTATAGATGACAGTGGGCAAACACTTCTATATTTGCCAGACACTGGTATAGCCTCACAAGAGATAGCTAGGTCAGTGTCCTTCCAGCAAGTTCTTGCTGGCATATGCAATAGTGTCTTCATTTGGTGGTTGATTATGGGATGGACTCCCAGGTGGGGCAATCTCTGGATTGTCCATCCTTTCGTCTTAGCTCCAAACTTTGTCTCTGCAACTTCTTTCATGGGCATTTTATTCCCTATTTTGGGGAGGAATGAAGTATCCACGTGTTAGTCTTCCTTCTTCTTGATTTTCTTGTGTTTTGGAGATTGTTCAATAGAATTTTCATAAACTGAATCCATCAAAATGATCATGCACCACGATCACGAGGGCTTCATCCCAGGGATGCAAGTATGGTACAATATATAGAAACCATCAATGTAATCTGCTATATAAACAAACTCAGAGAAAGAAAACCACATGATCATTTCATTAGATGCTGAGAAAGTATTTGACACAATCTAAAACTCCTTCATGATAAAAGTCTTAGAAATACCAGGAATTCAAGTCCCATACTTAACATAGTAAAAGCAATATACAGGAAACCAGTAGCCAACATCAAACTAAAGGGAGAGAAACTTGAAGCAATCCCACTAAAATCAGGGATTAGACAAGACTTCCCATTCTCTCCCTACCTATTCAGTATAGTACTTGAAGTCCTAGCCAGAGATATTAGACAACAAAAGGTGGTCAAAGGGATAGAAATTGGAAAGGAAGAACTCAAAGTATCACTATGAACTGATGACATGTTAGTATACTTAAGTGAGCCAAAATTCTACTAGAGAACTCCTACAGCTGGTAAACAACTTCAGCAAAATGGTTGGATATAAACTTAACTCAAACAAATCAGTAGCCTTCCTCTACTCAAAGGATAAACAGGCTGAGAAAGAAATTAGGGAAATAGCACCCTTCACAGTAGTCACAAATAATATAAAATACCTTGGTGTGACTCTAACCAAGCAAGTGAATGATCTGTGTGACAAGAATTTCATGTCTCTGAAGAAAGAAATCAAAGATCTCAGAAGATTAGAAGATAGCCCATGCTCATGGATTAACAGGATTAACATAGTAAAAATGTTGCCAAAAGCAATCTACAGATTCAATGCTATCCTCATCAAAATTCCGACACAATTCTTCATAGAATTAGAAAGAGAATTTGCAAACTCCTCTGGAATAACTAAAAACCCAGCACAGCAAAAAATATTCTCAACAATAAAACAACTATTGATTGAATCACTTTCCCTGACCTTAAGCTTTAATACAGAAGAGTGGTGATAAAAACTGCATGGCATTGGTACAGAGACAGACAGGTAGATCAATGGAACAGAATTGAAGATTGAGGAATGAACCCACACACAATTGGTCATTTGATATTTGACAAGTAACTAAAACCATCCAGTGGAAAAAAGACAGCATTTTCAACAAATACTGTTGGTTCAACTGTCAGTCAGCATGTAGAAGAATGAAAATTGATCCATTCTTATCACCTTGTACAAAATTCAAGTTCAAGTGGATCAAGGACATCCTCATAAAACCAGATACACTGAAACTAATAGAGAAGAAATTGTTGATGAGCCTTGAGCACATGGGCACAGGGGAACATTTCCTGAACAGAACACTAAAAGCTTATGCTCTAAGATCAAGAATTAACAAATGGGACCTCATAAAATTGCAAAGATTCTGTAAGGCAAAGGACACATTCAGTAGGACAAAATGGCAACCAACAGATTGGGAAAAGATCTTTACCAACCCTATATCCAACAGAGGGTTAATATTCAATATATTCGAACAACTCAATAAGTTAGTCTCCAGAGAAACAAATAACCCTATTAAAAAATGGAATATAGAGCTAAACAGAGACTTCTCAACTGAGGAAACTGGAATGACTGAGAAGCAACTAAAGAAATGTTCAAAATTGTTAGTCATCAGGGAAATGGAAATCAAAACAACCCTGAGATTCCACCTCACACCAGTCAGAATGGCTACAATCAAAATCTCAGGTGATAGCAGATGCTGGTGAGGATGTGGAGAAAGTGTAATACTCCTCCATTGTTGGTGAGATTGCAAGCTGGTAAAACCACTCTGTAAATCAGTTTGTTGATTCCTCAGAAAATTGGACATAGTACTACCTGAAGGCCCAGCAATACCACTCGTGGACATAAACCTAGAAGATGCTCCAACATGTGATAAGGACACATGCTACACTGTGTTCATAGCAAACTTTATGTATAATAGCCAGAAGAGGTAAATTCTCAGATGTCCTTCAACAGAGGAATGGATATAGAAAATGTGTTACATTTACACAGTAGAGTACAACTCAGCTATTAAAAACAATAAATTCATTAAATTCTTAGGCAAATGGATGGAATTAGAAAATATCATCCTGAGTAAGGCAACCAGTCATAAAACAACACACATGGGAGGCACTCACTGATATGTGAATATTCGTCCAGAAGCTTGAAATACCCAAGATACAATTCACAGATCACATTAAGCTCAAGAAGAAGGTAGACCAAATTGTGGGTAATTCGGTCCTTTTTAGAAGGGGAAACAAAATACCAATGGGAGGAGATACAAAGTGTAGAGCAGAGACTGAAGGAAAGGTCATCCAAAGACTTCCCAACCTCAGGATCAATCCCATTATAGAGTTACCAAACCCAGACACTATCAACAAATGCTTGCTGACAGGAGCCTGATTTAGCTGTCTTCTGAGAGGCTCTACTAGTGCATGACAAATACAGAGGTGAATGTTCTCGGCCAACCATTGGACTGAGAACAGGGTCCCCAAGTGCGGATCTAGAGAAAAGACTGAAGAAACTGAAGGTGTTTGCATCCCCATAGGAGGAACAACAATGCAAATCAACCTGAATCCCCAGATCTCCCAGGTACTAAACCACCAACCAAAGAGTACACATGGAGGGACCCATGGCTCCAGCTGCATATGTAGCAGAGGATGGCCTTGTTGTACATCAATGGGAGGAGAGATCCTTGGTCCTGTGAAGGCTCAATGTCCCAGTGTAATACAATGTCAGGACAGAGAAGAGGGTGTGGGTGGGTTGGTGAGCGAGGGGAGGTAAGATGGAATAGGGGATTTTTGAAGGAGAAACCAGGAAAGCAGATAACATTTGAAATATAATTAAAGAAAATATCTAGTAAAAAGAAATTTAAAAAAATTAAAAGAAACAACAAAAAAATAGACAAAATGGACAAATGCCCACCCCATAAGTTTCAGCTTCTTTCCAAACTATCAAAATGACAGATCAAGATTCTGTGTGGGTGTAATGAAAAAAATCATCTTAGCATCTATCAGTTATTCAGAACCTCAGTTCTTGGCAAACACAATCGTATTTTATTAATTCAAGCTGAAAAAAAATCCATAGACAAAATGAAGTTCCCAGAACTTGAATTTTAATAAGTACAAATGAGACCAAAGTGAAACTAGTCAGGCATGTCTCCAAGATGGAATGCTTGTCTTGTGTTTATCTTTCAATTCATTAGATACTGCTCACCTGAAAAAGAAGTTCCAATAGTGAAGATAAAAAGGAAAAAACTGTATTTGAAATGTACAGAAAGAAAGAAAATTTCAAGACCATGACTTACCACCCTTTCTCCATATTCCTATTTAATATTTGGGTATGTGGAAGAGATTTTTTCATAAAGACAGACACAGGAGTTTGGGAGCCTTATCATATCTCTTCCCTTCTTTTTGTCCCTATGAACATAATACTTTTAATAATCTGAGTTATTTACATCTTCTAAAAATATATTGTGTGATTTTTAGTATTAAAATATGAAGATATTCATGTGAGTGTTATTTTTCTCATTAGGTTAAAAATATTTTTCATAACTTCAAACAAAATGTTCCTCCAAAATAAAAGATTAACAAACATCTTTTATATTAGTAAAGTAAATTCTGTCATTAGGTGTGTTATTCTTTAGAGAAGGCATTAGAAATCACACACACACACACACACACACACACACACACACGTGTGGAAAAAAGACAGCATGACTCCTTACTTACTACTAGCATAAAGTGTAACCTTTCTGTCTCTCTGGTCTATAAAAGCACTAAAGGCAGGTGTTTGTTTGATATCAATGTGAATGTCAGATATGCAGCACTTAGCTCATAGTTTTGCATAGAACAGGTGGTCAAAAAATTAAGGTTTAACCTGTGATTTGTATGGAAATTATTCATGTCTTTTCAAAATGGCCTTTACTTACCTCAATAAAGAGTGTTTGATAATCTGCTCTAAATGCCAGCAAAATAGGTTTTCTTTCTTATTCTGTGGATAGAATTTTAAAAACATCATGTCCATGTCCTTCACCTAAAGGTAAATTGTATCTCTAAGTTAATACTCATTAAGTGTATGTATTGGTGGGACTCAGTTTGATTTTCCATTCATTCATCAATGCACAACACTCATTTCCATACAGCCTTCTCCTTTCCCCCAACTTTGTCATACTTCCCAGTGCACACAAATAGCTATTGTGTTTAAGTTATTCTTATTTCTTGTTTCTATTTGTGTGTGAGAGAGAACATGTTATACAGCCTTGCTGTGTCTTCACTTGGTTTCCCCAGCTAACATATGTTCCCCCTATTTAATGTAAGTTGCTACAAATGACAGAATGTAATTGGTAATACTTCACTTACTCTGTTACATATAATGCATATATATCAATTTAGATAAAATCTACATATATTTTGGTGGTTTCGGTTCTAAATTGTTATATAAAGTACTGCAGTACTGATGATTTCAGTCCTATACAGTACTGCAGTGAACAATGATCTGCATGTGTCTCTGGTATATGCTGTTCCCTTCATTTGAAGTATGTGAACAGGATTAGAATGGATAGTTTTACAATAGTTCTATATTGAAAGTTTGTGAACCCTCCACACAGTGCTTTCCACAGTGCAATAATTCACTTTCACACCAATGTTATATAAGAGTGTGTTAGGTTAGAAATTATATGAATGAACTTGAAAACAATTATGGGGGATGCAAGTTCTGTTTTCATACACAAGGTTGATGACCTTTGTTTGTTTGTTTGTTTGTTTGTTTGTGTATGAGTAGTGGGAAGATCAATTTCATCAAACAAGAATTTTCCAGAATGAGTTAAACTCACGTGGTCATGTAAATAATTGCAAAACTATTAGAGAAAAAAAATAACAGTTTTACTCAAATGTGAACATGTAATGCTTCCTTTCAATTATATAGACAACTTAACATTAACAATAATAATAAGTCAATATGTTTTCTTTATGTGCTCCATGAATTTTCTAACAAAATAAATATATTGGCATGTAGACTGGAAAGACTAACCTTAGGAAGAATTAACTGGATGGTTTGCAGTGTTTTAAAAAGATATTTTGTTGAGGAATATGTAAAAGGTGGCATTCTTGGTGAATGGTTAATGTCCAGTATTCAGTCTTCACTAAGTACAATGTGCATTACTTTTCTTTCTTTTTCTAATTATTTTATTTATTTTCCATCCAGTCCTTGCCCCTCCCAGTTCCCCCTACCACAGTTCCTTCTCTCATCCCCCTCCCCTGTCTTGAAGAGAATACTCTCCCCACCAGGACTCTCCCCTCCATGGGGCCTCAAGTCTCTCCAGGATTATGTGCATCTTCACTCACTGAGGTCAAACCAGGCAGTCTTCTGCCTCATACCTGTTGGGTGCCTCCTGTATGCTGCCTGGATTGTGACTCTGACTGGGATCTTCCAGGGGTTCTGACTTAGTTGAGACTGCTAGTCTTCCTATGGGGGGTATCACTCTCCCATTTAGTTTCTTCAGTCTCCCCCCTAATTCAATCATAGAGGTCCCTGACTTCAATCCAATGGTTGGGTGTAAGTATCTGCATCGGTCTCAATCAGCTGCTGACTGGGCCTCTCAGACAAAAGCCATGCTAGGCTCCTGTCTGTAAGCACATCAAAGCATCAGTAACAGTGTCAGGCTGTGGTCCCCCTAGTACACCATGAGATGGATGCCAATTTGGGCCTGTTTCTGAACCACCCTTTCTTCAGTCTCTTCTCCATTTTTGTTCCTGTAGTTCTTTTAGATACGAGCAATTCTGGGTCAGAGATTTTGATCGTTATTTGAGGGCCCCATCTGTCCAATTAAGGCCCTGTCTATCTACCGGAGGTGGACTCTTCAAATTCCCTCTCTGCACTTTTGGGCATTTTGGCAAAGGTCACCACACCTTTGGTGGAGTCTCTAACCTCCCAGGTCTCTGGTAGTTTCTAGAGGGACTCCCTATCTCCCACCCCCAGAGGCTGCATATTTCCATTCATTCTGTGGGTCTTCTGGGTTTCTCTTCTCTCCCCACCTCCAAATCTGATCCTGTTCCCTTTATCCCCTGTCTCTCATCTCTTGCACCCTCTGCTTCCCATGATTATTTTCTTCCCCCAAAAGGACATGCATGCTATGTACTCATTAATAAGTGGATATTAGCCAAAAGTACCGAATGCCTAGGATAGAAGCCACAGACTGTAAGAAATTAGCAAGCAGGGAGGCCCACGTGAGGATATGCATTTCTTTCATCCTGCTCATAGGTACTAACTAATTTCACCTTCAAAAATAGGGTGAGAAATAAAGAACATTATCCATTAGAAATACATGTAAATATGAGGTTTTTGTTATATCATTTTCTTACTGTGTGTTTATTTGGAGGCAAGGTATTATTCTGTAGCCCAGACAAGCCTTGAACATTCAATGTTTTCTTTGTTGCAGCTTTTAAAGTCCTTGGGCTACATGTGTGAGCCTCCATGGCCCTGTCATGTTGGCTTCTCCATCAAGTCATAATCATTATTAGTTTTAGTACAATTATACATAGGCCATGTATTCCGCTAAACATTTATGGAGTTTTAGAAATGCATCAATGTGTTACATAAAACCGGAGACAATTATATTCTGGAAGTGATTCTGAATAAAGCAGAGTACATTTTCATATTTACCTTTAATAAAACACTACTGTTTTACAAGAGAAACTTGGTATGGGGGGGGGACAAAAGGGGTTAGAGATAGGCTATATTTTTGTAACCATGACTGTTCTGGAACTCAGTTTATAGACCAGGCTGGCCTCAAATTTAGACGTCTACCTGCATCTGCCTCCTGAGTGGTAGGATTAAAGGCCTGCATCACCACTGCCCAGCAAAAGAACCACTTCTAGTGTTAGATATTCTATGTAACTTATATCTCCAGTGACTTAAAAAAAACATATTTTGAAACTCTCTAAATGAGTTGTTTGCTAGGGGTATTGTTCCTAATGTTTATATATGTTAGATAGCCTAAGACTGATGTGCGTGGTTTATAATAGAGGTGTAGCACCAGAAAGCATTGGTGACAGTGAGGTAGCATCACATGTGTCAAAAGAATACCCACTGAATGGAGAAGGAATGCTGTCTGTCCTCTGCACCACTAGTCAAACCTCAAAGAGCTAGGTCTACTATTATTTCTTTTTGTTTTTAATTTATTCATCTATCTGTCCCATCTTTTTCTTTAAGCTTACCAATTTGTTAATTCAAATTTATTTCTGAATTAGTTCTATTCCATTTTCTTTCTTTCTGAATTAGTCTTTTCAAATATCCTTGAACATCATTTTGATCAATAATTGACCATGCACGTTACAAAATAAACTATTCAGACAATGCTTTGATTGTACAATATGAAACTGTACCTTCTTCCCTTTGGAATTTTTTTTAGAGATCCAGATATCATGTGTCTAGGACTTTTTTGTCATTTGCTATATTCATCCAGAAAGAAATATTAAATCTCTTTTCTGATTATTGCAAAAAAGAGTAATCTTGTAAGAAAATAGTTCAGTGAGAAATAGTTGACAACCTCTGCAATATTGTACTGTTCTTGAATTCACACTCATATGTTTTGTATGCTTTATAAATATACCATGCTAGGCTTTGAACTGTCTACACTGTTCTGAGCTTTGAGCAAATTCTGCTGAGTTGATGATCCAACATAACCTCCAATGTCTGTCATAAAATCACAAGGCTGAGAACCTCTATTTGCAGCTTTTTTTGTCAAGCAGGTAAAATAAATTCACTGTCAGACACACCCCCATCCCTTTCAATCATGGGAAAGACAGTTGGATAGTCCTCTTGACCCAAAAGAGACAGATACAGCTATTCTTTTCTAGGGAAATTATATTTTATTATTTTAAAGTCTCAAGTGAAGCAACAAGCATTCATTTATATGCTAGTCATCTGTCAGAAAGTGATAACAGCATGATGTAGACAAAATATTGAATCAGATTTTCACAGCTATGGAAATTGCTCTCATAAGTTTGGACAGTTAATCTGTATAGTAAATTTCTAAAAAGCATATTTGGTAATATATGAATCAAATATCTTATTCTTACTACACTGTATGTGCATATAGATCCTATTACTATATTGTTCAATAACAGAATTCAAATTTCATTTTGATGTAGTACTATTATGCCTGCCTACTTAATTCTCTTATCTTTTGATAAGCATTAGCTTGCTTAAAACTTTATGATTGAAATCAATTGTGCCACAGTTGTGTTTTTAAAATATCTTAAATTCTATAATCAACAGATATCTAGTACTTCTCAGTACCTGGTCATATTATTCTTAGAATTAATGAAGCAGAATGTTATTCACATAAATATATGGCAAGTATAATGACAGGATAGGGATGCTTCAAAATTCCCTTTGCAGGACCAAACTGACTAGTGCTTTAGGAACATGAGACTGTTCACATCACAGCTTACCATTGAAATTGACACAGTAAATAACATGTGGCAACAATCTGTGACTAGGTAGAGTAGTGGGAACAGAGCAGGCAAATAAGGCTGAACCTTGGGGAGCACAGAGAAGATGTTTAGATAACAGCAAGGAGGCTGACCCTCAGTGTGATAAGTCAGATCTCTAGAATTTAAAGACAGATTATAGAAAATACTAGACTCTCTTGGCTTTGATATCTGTAATTCCTTTTCATTCTGACTCTCATTCATCATGACACACCTCTCTACCTCATTTGCATCATCTTCATGTCTGTCCTACACGACAAAGCTAAACCCTGCAAGATGCCGTTGAGTTTTGTGCTTAAAATTTACTCTAACTGGTTGTGTGTACCTCAGTAGCTTTGGGGCACTGTAGGAAGCTGAAACTGTTATGCAAGGATGGTGTGTTTGTACTAGCAGACTGTGTTTCTTTAGGACCAGTAAAGTTTACAAAGGAGCAGGTTCCAGGGTTCCATGAAACACAATGTGATGTGCAAGTGTTCAATACCCATGATTTTGCAAACTGAGGTAAGATTCTTGAAAGAGTCTGGTTGATACTCTATAGGGAAAAAAGCTGTGTTGCTAAATTGGAATTTTGTTCTGTAAACATTAGTCGGCAGGATGAAGGAAGAATGCATTAGTTAGTGATATGAGTTACTGCTGATGGGAATGCACATCTACCTCGCTTGTGAGATTAACATATTCAAGGCACAAGAACTGACTTGTGCTCAGACAAATCAAGTACATGGGGACATTAGAAACCAAACTCCCAATTTCTTTTATGTCTTGACCTTAGTTGCCTCTATGACTATCCAAACAAAAACATCTCTATAATAAGAGGTCATGTAAGTGGTTGAACCAAACACAAAACATTTAAGTTTCTTGGCTAAATGTTGCGGGAAAACAGATGCTGTTAACTGATTTTAGCCAAGGTACACCCTTGGCTACATTTTTTTCCTGATGAATTAGTGTACTCTTCATGCATACATGATTTGCCACCACATAAGCTTGAAACTACATTCCATGGGCACCAACCTCCACATTAAATTCTACTAAATGGCACAGGTTTCTTGTTAGTTCAGAACTTCACTCCTATATAGGCTTTCCTTATAGCTCAGGGACAGTTATACTCTGTAACTACAAGCTGCTGTCATGCATCAACAGTTTCCTTTGAGCCCAATGTACCCCAGAAATATAGGGTTATAGAAACAATGGGATTTTTATTTTACCTCAATGCTGAGATAATTCTGTTATATAACAAACTTCCATACCATTTCAGCCAATAAGTAGAATGGCATATTTTGAATAATAAAATAGTAGCCCTTACTTGGACAATATAATGTTAAGTTTACTATATTAGGGTTAATTCCTGTTCCTTCCCCATGCCCCAACTCCCCAGAGGAAGTTTGCCCTGCCTTCCCAATGCTTCCTTCATCTCTGGGGCTTTAAGTTTGAGATTGCAAGTAAAAGAAACATAGTCTAATAAAGAATCAAAAACAAGTTTCATAGCTGATGATTCTGCAGAGAATATATAGGTCCTGGCAAATCTATGTCTGTTTATGACATCCAGCCAATATTGCTTGCTGGACAGGCTGACCAAGAGATGACCTATAGGGCAGTCCAGGATAGTGTAGAAGGGACAATGAAGAACACTTGGTCCTTTTGTTTGTTCAAGCCTGAATTCTTCAATAGTTTGGATTTGGTAATAAACTTTCACAAGCATCAAAGGTGGAATGTGATCTTTCATCTCTTGTGTTTATGTCTTTCAGTTACTTCACAAATTCTGAGCCTGCCTAATAGAGTATGTTTGCCAGTTTCATTCAATCCCTTTGCCCCTAACAACTAGAACTGTATTTGAAACCAAATAAAAAGGAACTATTTATGCTCAAAGGGAGCCCAATAATTCTAAGTTCTCATATTATAAGCACAGAGCTCTCTATTTTATATAGGTATGCAGAATACTTGAGACCATTGGTTTGGTAAATGGTAAAATTGAAAAGTATCTCCTATTCCCCAAAGAGCTCAGTGCCACCAGGGTCCCTGTGCAGGACAGAAAATGGTGTGGGCAGCAGTTTTAGAGGATCAGAACAAATCCCATTATAAGGGCTTCAAGAAGGCCAGCTGTAAGTTAGTAATTTAGAATTAGCCAGGACTGTGACAATGTGCTTGCTTGCCTGTCCATTTTCAAGGCACGCTGATTTCCTTGTTGCTAAAGGAGAATAACCAGAAAATGGGTCAAGCTTTAAATTTTATGTTTGTCATCCTGAGAAGTTATCATGATAAATTGCTGTCTTGGCAACAGACAGTACATTAAACCGACAGTTGACCAGCCATATAGGTAAACTTAATGCTGCCCAAGTGAACAGTTGCATACGTTTCCATCAGATGAGTCCTATGAGGGTGAAAGGCAATTTATGTAATGGCTGATAAATGGGTATGACTATGTGTTATATATAGTTCTAGCAGTCTCAGGGAAACATGATGTACATCTCATGAATACTGCAGAAGCTAAGACAGGAGGACTATGAGTTTAGGGACAGTATGGGCTACTGGGTGAGAGAAAGACCAATCTTAGCAACTAAGTGAAAATATATCTCCAACTAAATAGTAAAGACATCATTGGAGGTGGAGTAAGAGCCATGTAAAGTGCTTGCCTCTCATGTATGTAGCTGCAGGTTCAATCACAGGTAATGTAAAAACAGAAAACAGATCTAATATTAGATTTGCTTAATCTTCAGTATTTTTATAAATGATAAAAAAATTATGTTACAATTAAAAGTGAAATCCAAGATAGAAAATTCTACTCAAAATAAACATTAACATAGGTTTTCATAAGTTTAGATACCCTCAACTTCATAATACAAAGCTTTTCTCTTTTTCTTCTTTCTCCTCAATCTGAGACTGGTTAAGACTTCTCTCTGTGTCATTACCTCTCTCTGTCTCTCTAGTTTCTGCTCCTTCTTTATCATGTGTTTTTTTTTTTTACTTTGTTTTCTCTCTCTCTCTCTCTCTCTCTCTCTCTCTCTCTCTCTCTCTCTCTCTCTCTCTTCCTCTCCTCCCTGTGTGTTTTTGTGTGTTCGTGAGTGTGTGTGTATGTTCTGTCTTTCCTTTTACTTGTGAGAGAAATTCTTCCCCTATAGTTGTTTAAGTGATGTCTAGTTTCCACCTGATCTTTGAAGCTGTTTTATAATTGTGAAGGGAAAGCTCTCATCAGAGCAGACTGGACTTGTAAAGAAGATGCTTTCTAGAGTTATCTGTTTCACAGCTCATCCTGCTAGTAGTTGGCATTCATCTTCCAGATGAAGGGAAATAATGCTGAGTGGGAGCGTAAATGGAATGCTTCTCCTACTGCTACACACCCTCCAAGGCCCCATCATTCCTGCTCAACCTCAGGACTTACAGAGTGTTCCTACATAAACAATGGATACTTCTAGCTCTCAGTATGTATATTTATCCACTTCTCTTCCTAGTCTGTAGCCATAAACTACCTTCTTATAACTTTGAGTCACCTCATATGAAACACTTCCTAATTCTAAAATTGATTATCTTGTTGTTCATTATAAAACAAAGAATGAGGACACGTGGGTCAATCTGTGCAAAGCACAATGCTGAACTGTCTTTAGAAATGTCTGTAGTGGTTTTTAAAATTTGAAATTCACATACACATACATAGAGAGATAGAGAGACAGAGAAACAGAGACACAGAGACAGAAACAGACAGACAAAAGGAAACACACAAACACAGAAACATACATACACATACACATACACATACACATACACATACACATACACATACATATACATATACACATACACAGAACTCAGTGAGAGCTTTCATCCATAATCCTTATCTCTTTTTTCTTTGTCATGAAGAGTTAATGTGATAATCTGTGAGCTATGTATCTTTCAACAATGTAGCTTGTGAGAGTCATATTGACACACACCCCACTTACTTGAAGTCACTGTCTCATATAACATTTTTCAAAGTGCATTTACAGAGCATGGAAGGTCATATCTGTTCCTTGTAATCCTGATTAATCACATACTTTTTTTCTACCTTGTTGACATTTACACTGAGGGTACAAGTGAACTTAGTGATGATATCATCACCATTTGCATGTTAGTCATTAGGCACACACAGAATGAGACATATTGATCTTCATTAACTGAGACTCAGTAGAAAAAGAAAAGAGAGAAAAACAAATTAAAAGAAATTTCATGTAAAAGTCTAATGCTGCCTAGCATTTATAATACCTTGGACTTGCTACTGTAAGCAGTGAAAAAAAAAATACCACCCAAAATGCATTAATGAAGTTCATGTTTTGTTGAGTCCTAATTTATATGTCAATGTTTCTTTCTGTTCTATGAGACAGACTAGCAAACAATCCTAAAGTATTTCCACTGTCTTCTACAGGTTGGGCTGAAAAAGCATCAGAAAATTAAATTTCACTACACAATTTCTCCAAGTAGTGAAATTCTTTTATTTGAAAAAGACTATTTAAAACACTCCAACTAGGTTCTTATACATAATAGAGCTGTTGAAAGTAAGTGGTGAGTTTATCACTGTAAAGATGACTAATATATTTGTTGTCATAATGAAGGCTAACTTTTAACTTTTGTTTTTGTAAATCACACATGTGCCATAGTGAGTCTTACAACTTCCAAGGATTTGAAAATGGGTCCTGATAAATCAGACATTAGTGTTAATGAGTGAGACTTTTCAATTTTGTCTGAAACAACTAAATATTTAAATATTTAGAATAGCTTTATTAGTTATCAAACTGTTAATATATAAGTCATCAGAGTAGGTAATGCAAAAGTTATTCGAAAATAAAATACCCGGTTCATTCCGGTCAGCACCAGCCCTGTGCCAGCTTGGGTGCAAACTCAGTGGATGGTCCCCAGAGGACTCTCCAAGCTGCAGGCACCCTCGCACATCTAGGGTCTTGGGATCACTGGTGAGTGGAACACAACATCTATTCCGAAACAGCCGGGAGTGGCCTGTGCTAGCAGGACCTGGGACAAAGTAAACCCACCTGATCAGCTACTGGCGTACTTTCCAGTCAGCATCAGCTCAGGACCGTCTTGTGCTCAACTCAGCAAATAGTCCCACGGTCCCCAGAGGAATCTCCATGGCACAGGCACCCTAGCATACACAGGATCATAGGATCGTTGAGGAGAGTCAGCCTCCAGAGAGGGCTCTGACACTGGGACTAAGGTGAGAGTACCATCTTGTATCCCTGGTCTCTCAGAGACCAGTCCTCGCAGGAGAGCATGCAAGCCAGAGACCAACAGAGCTTCTTAACCAGGGTACCTTTGGGCCTTCATCCTAAGCCAGTAGGCAGGGTTAAGATCCAGACCTCTGGGCACCTTCCCCACCAGAGGAGAAGTTCTCCAGGGAGGGCTCTGACCCCGGACTCAGGTGAGAGCACCTACTTATACCTGGGTCTCTCAGAGACCAGTCCTCACAGGAGAGCACATTGGCCACAGAAGCAACAGACCTTCTTGGTCCAGTTCCCTTCAGGCCTTCATCTTCTGACAGGAGGCAGATTTGAGCTCCACACCTTTGTGCACCTTCCATGTAACAGGAGAGCTTGCCTGTAGAGAGTGCTCTGATCACTGGGACTCAGGAGAGAGTTGGACTTCCAGGATTTGCTGACAGAGGATAACAGAATCACAGGAACAAACTCCAGCCAGAGACAGCTAGAACATCTAACACCAGAGATTACCAGATGGCAAAAGGCAAACGTAAAAATCTTAGTAACAGAAACAAAGGCCACTCAGCATCATCAGAAACCAGTATGCCATCCACAGTGATTCCTGGATATCCCAATACACCTGAAAACCAAATTCAATTTAAAATCATATCTCATGAGGTTGGTAGAGGATTTTAAGAAGGGCATTAAAAACTCACTTAAAGAAATACAGGAGAATACTGCTAAACAGGTAGAAGACCTTAAATAGGAAGCACAAAAATCCCTCAAAGAATTACAAGAAAAAACTGTTAAACAGATAGAAATCATTAAACAGGAAACAACAACAACAACAACAAATCCCTTCAAGAATTACAGGAAAACACAAACAACCAGGTGATGGAATTGAACAAAACCATCCAAGATCTAAAAATGGAAGTAGAAACAATAAAGAAAACCCAAAGGGAGACAACTCTGGAGATAGAAATCCTAGGAAAGAAATCAGGAACTATAGATTTGAGCATCAGCAACAGGATACAAGAGATGAAAGACAGTGTCTCAGGTGCAGAAGGTTCCATAGGGAACATGGACACAACAATCAAAGGAAATGCAAACTGCAAAAAGATACTAACTCAAAACATCCAGGAAATCCAGGACAAAAAGGGAAGACCAAACCTAAGGATAATAGGTATAGATGAGAATGAAGATTTTCAACTTAAAGGGCCAGTAAATATCTTCAACAAAATTATGGAAGACAACTTCCCTAACCTGAAGAAAGACATGCCCATGAACATACAAGAAGCCTACAGAAGTCCAAATAGACTGAACCAGAAAAGAAATTCCTCCCAACACATAATCATCAGAACAAGTGCACTAAATAAAGATAGAATATTAAAAGCAGTAAGGGGAAAAGGTCAAGTAACATAAAAAGGCAGGCCTATTAAAATTACACAAGACTTCTCACTAGAGATTATGAAAACCAGAAGATCCTGGAGAGATGTTATACAGACCCTAAGAGAACACAAATGCCAGCCCAGGCTACTATACCCAACAAAACTCTAAATTACCATAGATGGAGAAACCAAAGTATTCCATGACAAAACCAAATTAACATAACATCATTCCAGGAATCCAGCCCTTCAAAGGATAGATAATAAAGGGAAAACTCCAACACAAGGAGGGAAATTATGCACCAGGAAAAAGCAAGAAAGTAATCCTTCAGCAAACCTAAAAGAAGATAGCCACAAGAACAGAATCCCAACTCTAACAACAAAAATAAAAAGGAAGCAACAATTACTTTTCCTTAATATCTTCTAATATCAATGGACTCAGCTGCCCCAATAAAAAGACATGGACTAACAGACTGGCTACATACATAGGACCCAGCATTTTGCTGCATACAGGAAACCCACCTCAGGGAAAAAGATAGACACTACCTCAGAGTAAAAGGCTGGAAAACAATTTTCCAAGCAAATAGTCCAGAGAAATATGCTGGAGTAGCCAATCTAATATCGAATAAAATCGACTTCTAACCCAAAGTTATCAAAAAAGACAAGGAGGGGCACTTCATACTCATCAAAGATAAAAATCTTCCAAGATGAACTCTCAATTCTGAATAACTATGCTCCAAATGCAAGGGCATACACATTCATTAAGGAAACTCTAATAAAGCTCAAACCACACATTGCTCCTCACAAAATAATAGTAGGAGACTTCAATAACACAATCTTAACAATGGACAGATCCTAGAAACAGAAACTTATCAGAGAAACATTGAAACTAACAGAAGTTATGAAACAAATGGATTTAACAGATATATACAGAACAATTTATCCTGAAACAAAAGGATATATCTTGTTCTCAGAACCTCATGGCACCTTCTCCAAAACTGACCAAATAACTGGTCACAAAACAGGCTTCCACAGATACAAAAACATTGAAATTATCCCATGCATTCTATCAGATCACCACGGACTAAGGATAACCTTCAACAACAACATAAATAATAGAAAGCCAATATTCACGTGGAAGCTGATAAACACTCTACTCAACGATAACTTGGTCAAGAAAGAAAGAGATTAAAGACTCTTTAGAATTTAATGAAAATGAAGCCACAACATCCCCAAACTTATGGGACACAATGAAAACATCCCTAAGAGGAAAACTCATAGTTGTGAGTGCCTCCAAAAAGAAACTAGAGAGAGCATACACTAGCACCTTGACAGTACATCTAAAAGCCCTAGAATAAGAGGAAGCAAAATCACCCAAGAGGAGTAGACAGCAGGAAATAATCAAACTTAGGGCTGAAATCAACCAAGTGGAAACAAAAATAACTATACAAAGAATCAAACCAGGAGCTGGTTCTTTGAAAAATCAAGAAGATAGATAAACCTTTAGCCAGACTAACTAAAGGGCACCAGTACAATATACTAATTAACAAAATTAGACATAAAAACAAAAACATCATCATATACGACTATAAAAGGCTATACTCAACAAAACTGGAAAACTTGGATGAAATGGACAATTTCTTAGACAGATACCAGGTACCAAATTTTAAATAAGGATTAGATTAATGATCTAAACAGTTCCATTTCCCCTAAAGAAATAGAAGTGGTCATTAATTGTCTCCCAACCAAAAAAAGCCCAGGACCAGAAGGGTTTAGTGCAGAGTTCTAACAGACCTTCAAAGAAGACCTAATTCTAATTCTTCTCAAACTATTCCACAAANTAGAAACAGAAGGTCCTCTACCCAATTCATTCTATGAAGCCACAATTACTCTGATACATAAACCACATAAAGACCCAACAAAAAAGAGAACTGCAGACCAATTTCCCTGATGAATGATAATGCAAAAATACTCAATAAAATCATCACAAACTGAATCCAAGAACACATCAAAATGATCACCCATCATGACCAAGTAGGCTTCATCCCAGGGGAGCAGGGATGGTTTAATATAAGGAAATACATCAACATAATGCACTATATGAACAAACTCAAAGACAAAAATCACATGATCATCTCGTTACATGCTGAGAAAGCATTTTACAAAATCCACCACCCATTTATGACAAAAGTCTTGGAAAGATCAGGAATTTAAGGCCCATACCTAAACAAAATAAGAGCAATATAAAGCAAACCAGTAGCCAACATGAAACTAAATGGAGAAAAACTTGAAGAAACCCCACTAAAGTGAGGGACTAGAAAAGGCTGTTCACTTTCTCCCTTCCTATTCAATATAGTACTTGAGGTCCTAGCCAGAGAAATTAGACAACAATAGCTGATCAAGGGGATAAAAAATTGGAAAAGAAGAAGTCAAAATATCAGTGTTTGCAAATGATATGATAGTATATATAAGTGACCCTATAAAGACTACCAGAGAACTCCTAAACTTGATAAACAGCTTCAGTGCAGTAGCTGGATATAAAATTAACTCAAAACTGTGGCCTTCTCTACACAAAGGATAAACAGGCTGAGAAAGAAATTAGGGAAATAACACCCTTCACAATAGTCACATGGTGTGACTAACTAAGGAAGTGAAAGATCTGCATGATAAGAACTTCAAGTCTCTGAAGNAAGAAATCAAAGATCTCAGAATATGGAAAGATCTCCCATGCTCATGGATTGGCAGGATTAATATAGTAAAAGTGTTAATCTTGCCGAAAGCAATCTACAGATTCAATGCAATCCTCATCAAAAATTCCAACTCAATTCTTCACCCAGTTAGAAAGGGAAATTTGCAAATTCATCTAGAATAACAAAAAAAAAAACTAGGAAAGCGAAACTATTCTCAACAATAAAAGATCTTCTAAGCTGGGCATGGTGGCACAGGGCTTTAATCCCACCACTTTGGAGCAGACGCATGTGGATTTCTGAGTTCAAGGCCAGCCTGGTCAACAAAGTGAGTTCCAGGACAGGGCTATAAAGGGAAAACCTGTCTCGAAAAACCAAATAAATAAATAAACAAACAAACAAGTAAATAAAACATCCTCTTGTGGACTCATCATGCCTGAGCTCAAGCTGTACTACAGAGCAATTGTGATAAAAATTGCATGGTAAAAGGTTCAACATCCTTAATCATCAGGGAATACAAATCAGAACAACCCTAAGATTCTACCTCACCAGTCAGAATGGCTTAGATCAAAAATTCAGGTGACAGCAGATGCTCACAAGGATGTGGAGAAAGAGGAACACTCTTCCATTGCTGGTGAGATTGCAAGCTGGTACAACCACTCTGGAAATCAGTCTGGAGGGAGGTTCCTCAGAAAATTTGACATAGTACAAACAGAGGATCGACCAATATATCTCATGGGCATTTAACCAGAAGATTTTCCTACTTGTAATAAGGACATATGCTCTACTATGTTCATAATAGCCTTATTTATAATCGCCAGAAGCTGGAAAGAACCCAGATGTCCCTCAACAGAGGAAAGGATACAGAAAATGTGGTACATGTACACAATGGAGTACTATGCAGCTATTTGAAACAATGAATTTATAAAATTATTAGGCAAATGAATAGATCTGGAAGATATCATCCTGAGTGAGGTAACCCAATCACAAAAGAACTCACATGATATGCACTCACTGATAAGTGGATATTAGCCAAGAATCTTAGATAACCCAAGTTACAATTTGCAAAACACATGAAACTGTAAAAGAAGGAAGGCCAAAATGTGGATACTTTGTTCCTCCTTAGAATGGGGAACCAAATACCCAAAGAAAGAGTTACAGAGACAAACTTTGGAGCTAAGAGGGAAGGAAAGATCATCTAGAGACTGCCCCACCCGGGGATCCATCCCATATACAACCACCAAACCCAGACCCTATTGCATATGCCAGCAAGATTTTGCTGAAGGGACCCTGATTTAGCTTTCTCTTGTGAGGCTATGCCAGTGCCTGGCAAATACAGAAGTGAATGCTCACAGTCATCTATTGGTTAGAACATAAGGCCCCCAATGGAGGAGCTAGAGAAAGTACCCAAGGAGTTAAAGGGGTCTACAACCCTATAGGAGGAACAGCAATATGAACTAACCAGTACCCCCAGAGCTTATGTCTATAGCTGCATATGTAGCAGAAGATGGTCTAGTTGGTCATTATTGGGAGGAGAGTCCCTTGGTCTTGCAAAGATTATATGCCCCAGTACAGAGGAATGCCAGGGCAGGAAGTGGGAGTGCGTGGGTAGGGGAGCAGGGCGGGGGGAGGGTATAGGTGACCTTCAGGATAGCATTTGGAATGTAAATGAAGAAAATATCTAATAAAAATAAGACAAAAAGATAAAATACCCATTCAAAGTAGATGAAACAATATTTGGTATAAATATTAAAAATGCAAAAGCTACATAGTTTCAGATAATTTACCACAACTTAAAAATGATGATAATAATAATAATAATAATAATAATAATAATAATAATAATAATAGAACTACCATTTTCAAACTTGGTTTATTATCATGCTAAATAAAGTCTACTAAGTACTCTACTTTTCCAAATGTGTAACTCTAAAATCTTCTCTGCATATACAACTTTTTTTCATAAGACCATGGAATAAGTTCCTCTGTACCAAAATACAGAGGTTTATATAAGAACATTCTTAGTCTTTCAAATTCTAAGTTTTTTGCATACCTAAGTCACTCTAAAGATGGTAATATCATTTAAAATTATGAAATATCAACAAGATGGTTATGTGGTCTTAAATGACATGATTTCACAAGATGTAGAAAAATTAGGTGACTATCAAAAGTCATATTGTTACCTCTGTGCAATTATGCAGAAGCTTTCCCAAAACAATCCTGCTGTGTCCATCCACACCGGGGCTCCAGCTGCCTCAAACTTTTCTCCTTCAATTCCAAAGTAACAATCATTTAAATCATAGCAGACACTTAAAAGACATCACAATCCAATTTTTTGAGGAACCTCCAGATTGATTTCCAGAGTGGTTGAACTAATTGACAATTCCACCAGCAATGGAAGAATGTTCCTCTTTCTCCACATCCACTCCAACATGTGTTTTCACCTAAGGTTTTGATCTTAGCCATTCTGATTGGTGTAAGGCAGAATCTCAGTGTCATTTTGATTTGCATTTCTCTGATCACTAAGGATTTTGACCACTTCTTCAGGTGCTTCTCAACCACTGGATATTCCTCAGTTGTGAATTCTCAGTTTAGTTCTATACCACATTTTTTGACTTTTTTGTTTGGTTTTTTGTTGATTAACTTCTTGAGTTCTTTAAATATTTGGATATCAGCCCTATACCAGGTGTGGGGTTAATAAAGACTTTTTTCCCAATCTATAGATTACCGATTTGTCTTATTGACTATGTTCTTTGCCTTACAGAAGCTTTTCAGTTTCATTTATCAATTCTTGATCTTAGAGAATGAGCCATTCTGTTTAGGAAATTTCCCTCTGTGCCAATCAGTTCAAGGTTCTTTTCCACTTTCTCTTCTATTGGATTCAGTGTGTCTGGTTTTATGTTAAGGTCCTTGATCCACTTGGACTTGAGCTTTGTACAAGTTGATAAATATGGGTCTATTTCAATCTTCTACATACAGACGGCCAGTTAGACCAGCACCATTTATTGAAGATGCTTTCATTTTTCCTTGTATATTTTTGTCTTCTTTGTCAAAGATCAAGTATGCATAAGTGTGTGGTTTTATTTCTGTGACTTCAATTCTATTCCGTTGATCAACCTTTTTTTTTCTCTCTCTGTACTAATACCATGTAGTTTTTAATCACTATTGTTGCTCTGTCATGGAGATGCGGTCAGGGATGGTAATTCCTCCCATGTGTTCTTTTATTGTTAAGAATTGTTAAGAAGGGTTTTATCTATCTTGTTGATTCTCTAGAAAAAAAAAATTTCTGGTTTTGTTGATTCTTTGTATTATTCTTTTTCTTTCTATTTGGTTGATTTCAGCCCTGAGTTTGACTATTTCCTGCTGTCTATTCTTCTTGTATTCTTAAACCAAAGAGTTATATAGCTTTTTCCTGTTTAATAACATTAACTTTTAGAATTATATACATAATAATACATATATCATACATAAGATATATAACAATATATACATATATAAAACATTCATTAAGTTTTTCCATATATCCTTGTATTGTTACTATATCAGTTGTTGATGAATTTTAAAATAATGCAGACTTACTACCACTATTTTTTGCATTCACTATAATTTGTCCAGGAAAGCTAATTATTGAAACCTGTCTTAGGAAAAGAAATTTCTGTTAACTTCTTCACCATAGACCTATAAGATAATAAATATGAATGTTGTTAATGTTTATAAAACTTTTTACTGAGAATAGGAAAGAATGTGTTATTTCTTAAGCTTTGATAAATGTATAGAAAAGCACTGGGCTCATGCTCCCCTCTTTCCATCAACTACCTTTTTCCCTCACCCATTCCCACTAATACCATTTATTCTCCAAAATAGTCTCTCTCTCTCTCTCTCTCTCTCTCTCTCTCTCTCTCTCTCTCTCTCTCTCATCTCTCATCATCATTTATGTACAAATAATTGATTGTAGTGCCCATCATCACTCTCAAATATAGGTGTAAGTATATACTATATATATTGTGTAAACTTATGTAAATGCAGATATAAGTGTATATAGATATACAAATATGCACATATATGCACTAAAATATTTCATTTAGATTGTTGTCATATGAAAGAAAACATGAAATATTTTCTGAGTCTGACATATTACACTCCAAACAATTTCTAGTTTTATACAATTATCTGTAAATAGTTTAATTGGTTTCATGACTTTATTGCTGTGAATAATGCATCATTCAATGTGACTGTTCAAAGATCTTTTGTGTATGGTGACTTAGATTCCATTATATATATAACAAAAACTGGAATAGCTGAACCATATAGTGGTTCTACTTTTGTTTAAACGCTCCATACTTATTTTCATGAGAATCTATTAGTTTCTATTCCTACGAGAAAGGGATATGAATTTCCTTTTTCTATATTCTTGCCAATGTTTTCATCACTTAAAGTCTTAGGTAAAATGGATGCTTAATATTGTTTTAGATTTCACTCTCCTGATAACTAAGGATGACCATTGTTTCATGTATTTACTAACATTCTTGTTCTTATTTATT
>NC_034610.1:54838623-54855053 GCF_900095145.1 Mus pahari | reverse complement strand
CCTCCTCCTCCTCCTCCTTCTGATCAGCAATGGTGTCTGGGTTTGGTGTCTGCAGATAGGAAGGATCCCCAGTTGGGGCATTTCCTTCAGTCTCTGCTCCACTCTTTGTCCCTGTATTTGCTTTAGACTGGAGCAATTTTGAGTTAATATTTTTGACATAGGTGACCCCATCCCTCAAGCTGGGGCCATGCCAAACCTCTGGATGTGGTCTCTACAGGCTCTCTCTCCCCTTTGTTGGGTATGTCAGCTAATGCCATCACCGTTGAGACTTGGGAGCCTCTTGCTTTCCTGGCATCTGGGACTTTCTGGTGGCTACCCTCAGTTCCCCATCACCCACTGCTACACACCACTGTTCAATTTCCTGACCCTCTGTACTTCTCTCCAGTTTCCTTTCACACCTGATCTTGTCCTTTTCCCTCACCCTCTTCTCTCCCTCCCAAGTCCTTCCCTTCCTCTAACTCCTGTGATTATTTTGTTCCCCCTTCTAAGTAGGACTGAGGCATCCCCACTTTGGTCTTCCTTCTTCTTGAGCTTCATATGGTCTGTGAGTTGTATCATGTGCATTCTGAACTTTCTTCCTAATATCCACTTATCATGAGTACATTCCATGTGTGTTCTTTTTAAATCTTTTCTTTTCAATCATACATGCACACTGAAACACACACACAAACACACACACACACACACACTAAAAATAAAGATGGATGGACAACAACCAACCAACCAAACAAACAAAAAATACCAGTCTACACTGTTCATGGTTTTCTTTCAAACAGTTTATTTTATTCTTATTAATTATTTTATTTGCATGTGCGAGTGCTTTGCTGACATGCATGCCTGTGTACCTGGTATAAGTCTGTTATCTTCTGAGGCCTAAGAATAAGCTGTCAGATCTCTTGGAGCTGGAGTTATAGACAGTTGTGAGCCATCATATGGATAAAGAGAATGGAATCTGGGTACTCTGAAAAGCAGACAGTGTTCTTAACTGCTGAGCCAATTCTCTAGCCCCATGTTTCAATATTTCTGAGTTTTAGTTTTTTTCCAGGTATTTTATTTACAGACAAAACCGTTTCATATGTGTTTTAATAATCTCTCATGTATATTGTTGCAAGTTATATCATTAAAGACACTATAATATCAAGCTATATAAATAATTATGATGAACAGACATCCTTCCTATAGCAATTTTCCATTTATTTGAACCTTATAAAAGATCTTGAAGCCAGAGGATTTTAATCTATTAAAATCACTATTGAGTGATTAACTTTTATTTAAAATGTTTTGGTTTGTTTATATATTGGTTACTGTTTGTTTTATTTTGTACTGTTTTGAGATAGGATTGCTGTACATTCAGGCTAATTTTGAATTTACTATGTAAATCAGGCAGGTCCAAACTCCTGAGGATCGCCTGCTTAATTATCTGGAACACAAGTAAAACTCTTATGTTTCTGACTTGCAACATGTCTAGAAATCTATTATCTCTCCCAAACTTATAAGTAAATTGAAACCTATATAAATGAATGGTTGTCCAGCAAATTTCAGTTCTGCTCATATCTTACAAAGGATATACAAATATGATTTCTTCCTCTTCTTTTGCCTATAGGAAACATAAAATATTCACTTTCCACATTTCCAAGGAATATATTTGTCTTTCCTTGGGAATAACTTCTGATTTATATAACCCAGATATTTGCAATTATATTCTCTTTTTTTATTATTCAGCAAATGATTTGTGGATCACGTCATAAATCCATTCTGGCTAAGGCCTTCTGAAATAAAAAATTGGGGGTGGGAGATTCTCTGCTCTCAAAAAAATGTTGCAGCAAACTTCTTTTTGCCTCCATCAAATTTATATATATATATATATATAATAGTTTCTCTAGGGCTTTCAACTTTCAATTTTTCATCCCTCTAAGTTTTCCAAGTAAGCCTTTTCTTCCTAAATCCCATCACCATGAAGTCACACAGCATGCTTCATGCTTGAGGGTATTTGGTTGGATTATTCCATAGCTTATTAAAAGAACCATATTTTCAACCGTTCTACTGCAAAGAAAAACACCAAGAGATACTGCAAAGCTATTCTGCATATTTAGCAGAGCAGCCAGGACCCTGATTAATTATAAAACTAGTAACTGTGACAAGGTCATTAGTAATGGTAACATCCCCTTTGAAACTTACCCATACTAAGCTTCATAAGTTCAGTTCATTTTAGTCTGTTCACCACCTACAAAAATCAGTGTGTCTGTTACCTGCTGTGCTAGCGTCCAGTCTTCTCCTGAGAAAGGACCTGAGTTATGTACATTTTCTTCCCTTAAAGAGCCCTATAGGTTCTATGATCTTTAGTCAGCAACACAATGCAGTATTAAGACAATGAGTTTACCTTTTGCAATACTTACTGTGACCTGTTTCTCCAGCCCTTTCCCTCAGGTGCAGAATATATGAGTAAATCTCCTCTTAGTGTGAGATAATTTATGGAGAGCATAGAAAACCTAGATATGAGAGATTTTCAAGGGCTGGAGAGGTGACTTGAGGGTTAAGAGCACTTAATTCCATACACTCACTTTGTGGCTTGGAACTGTCTGAAACTCTAGGTCAAGAAGATTGGATGAACTCATCAGCACCAGCAATGCGTATGGTGTTCAGATATTCACACAGGCAAAATTACACATACCCCAAAAAATAAAATAAAATATTAAAACAAAAAATGTTTTTTGAGAGCAGAGTGTAGAAAAGGCTTAAAGATAAATGGATTTTTTGGATCATGTACTTGTGTGTTGATAGAAGCTGTCACAATGTGGAAGAATTTGGAAAGAAAATGTAACATTTTCTGACCATTGATACTGATTATATTGTTTGTACAGAAACAAGCCATTTGTAATAAGACAATGTGGCTAATGCAATATCTGAGTTTGAGCAGTGAGAGGATTAGAAAAGGCAGGTGAGAGTAGTTGACTCTAATAAGATCCCATCCATGCTAAGGTTCTAACAAAATTGACAAAGATAGAATGTGGGAGAGATTTTACAAAAGGGGTTACAAATATGTATCTTAACAGAGGGAAGATGCCAATAGCTTCAACACAGTAGAAGTTACAAAAGTAAATGCTACAGGACTGAATTAATCCTACAATGTTCCCAAAGGGAAAGAGAGCCTTCAGAGATGCCCTCAATCACAGTGGACAGGCATCTCATTCCACTTGATAGGCACCCAGGAGGATGTAGAGAGAAGCTGCCTGATGAACTGCAATGACTTTTAGTGGCAGGTTCCTGGGATCCCAAAGGAGACAGTGCTGTCAGCTGAGAGGAGACATTTAACCAGAGTAAATTAAGAGAAAAGAGTGGGTATATGAGGTGGAGAAAACAATATTTTAATCAACTATGATGGATGGCATGAGCCAGCATAAGCAAATGATTTGTACCCATGAGGGACCAAATCAGCAGTTAGAATTTGTTGGTCAGTGTCCTTTGGAAGGGAAGCCCAATGTTCCTCTAGTCAGTATGAATGTAAATGAGGACATAGTGGAACCTCAAGACTGTACACTCCATGAATAGAAAGAAATTCTTACTAGAGATTAAACTTCTTAGGCAGTCACACTGGGGAGCATAAAGAAGCAAAATGTCAGAAGAGCAAGCAGATGTTATATAACAGCATGGTGGAACTGTTGGCATGGATACAGGCTTTTTGCTTTGATCAGGAACTAGATACCTTCACCTGAGGGAGGTGACCTTTGTGGGCAAATTAAGGGAATTCCTGGCAAACAGGATTCCTTAGAGATTCCTAAGGAATGCTCAGTTTAGGATTCTCTGTTTACTCTTAGCCATCCTTATGTGTACAAGGGTAAAGTCCTTCTGCTAAGGACCCTCCCAGCACTGCCATTTTGAGGGACCACTTTGGTTCTACTACTCTTTTACCTTAATCTGGCACAGTTTTCTATCTTAAAATGTAGACAAATAGTAATCAGATTTATCTTAATAGTCATACTTTCACATGCTGTTCTTAAAGTATACTGATTTAAAATGTGATTGCCTTCATTTATTTTTATTTTCAAAGTAGAGCTGCTTCCTTCATTATGGAAGAATAAAGAAATAATACTGACATAAATTTTAAAAACAGATTTTAAATCTTGAAAGCTGATTTTTTTTATTTGTACGTCTTTGATATTTATAGGTCTTTGGTATGTTAAATGTAAATCAAATCATATTAAAGGCCTACTTTTGTTTTTATAACAAAACCCTAATCTAGTCAATATGACTGCTTTCTAGATTAGCAATGGTCATCTATCTCTAATACCATTTTCTTCCTTGGAAAAAAATGACACAGTAGTAAAAGGAAAACATTCACAAAGATAAATATAAATTAATGACACAAAAAAAATCTATATTTGAATGATGGGAAGTTTTGTTGCTTTGCTATTGACTTTGTGATAAATTAATCCATTAATGTTGTGAGGATCTAATACTTATTAGGAACACCCACATTTCTATGATAGCTCAATAGACATTGTATCTGATGTGGAATGGACTGAATACAGAAACCCATTCTACTGAAACAAACTGTATTCATTCAAAGTTCAGCTACTAAGCAGTAGTTATTATTAACATGATATCTTGGCCAGTCTAGGCAGAGAAGATGCAACCTGTGGCTGATCTCTCTATACTCCTTAGCACCATTGTTCATTTCAATGACATGTTGTCCTGAAATGATGTCATCTCTCTGAGCAATTTGTCTTTCTCTCTTGATAATATTTGACTGGCGAGATCAAGCAGAAATACAGATGTCTTTCTATGAGTTCCTCTAAACTGTACCAATACTGTATCTCTTTCGTCTAGAAGCTAGTGTGAAAATAGATCATTATTTAGTAGAAAATGAGACATGTGTTTTCTGACAAAATGAATAAATGTTATTCATATCAAAATGTGCATTCATTTATAATTAATATTGTAGCATAGATTTGAGAGTTTATTATTAGATACTTTCACTTTGCAAGTTAGTTTAAAATGGAGACCAGCAGCTCTGATGATGGCTGTTATAACTTGTAAGGTTTTCATTATGGGTTATCTTTAGGTTACAGTAGAAATAAAATAAAATCTCAGGATGGAGCTTGTTAGAGTAATTAAAAGGACATCCACTTAAAAATAAGATATATATTTAATATGAAATAAATCACATAAAGCTTGGTACTTGGTAATGAAATATGTAAAATAAAAAATAAAACTGAAAAATTTTATGCAAAAATCTAGTTTTGTTCTGTAGGTAGATATCTGATACACCTTACTAAGGATATTCAGATTGCAAAGAGAAGGAAACTTGGCTTATAAGTTAATATTTTTTCTAACATTATTAGTGAAATTACTTAAACAAACATTTGCAAAAAGATAAAAGAATCTATTTATTATTTTATTATTGTCATTCTTTGTATGTTATGTTTGTCTTGTACAGGATATCAAACTAATGACTTCATGTTCAGGCATGCGAGGAATCTCTCTACTTCTGAACTATATCATTTGACATCTAAATTAATTTATTATATTTGAAGAGCTTGAAGTAGATGATTAGCAGTATTACTATATCTATTGTTTGGTTAGTTATACTACCTGAAGAGGACAGAGTCATAGAATATATTACCATCGCTCTTTATTCATTCTTACAAATATATGTAGAATACTGTCTACTAGCTATAAATGTGAATAAGAGGCTATAAATTTCCTTTTTATTTTTTATTGGATATTTTCTTTATTTACATTTCAAATGTTTTCCCTTTTCCAGGTCTCCCATTTGGAAAACCCCTATCCCATTCCCCCTCCCCCTGCCTCTATGAGGGTGCTCCCCAAACCACACACCCACTCCCATCCTCCCACAGTGGCATTCCCCTACACTGGGACATTTTGCAGGCCCAAGAGCCTCTCATCCCACTAATGCCAACAAGGCCATCCTCTGCCACATATGAATATGTAGCCATGAGTCCCTCTATGTGTACTCTTTGGTTGATGGTCCAGTCCCCAGGAGTTCTGGGGAGTTGGCCAGTTAAGACTGTTGCACTCTCCATGGGGCTACAAACTCCCTCAGCTCCTTCAGTCCCTTCTCCAACTCCTCTATCAGGAGACCAGTACTCAGTCCAATGGTTAGATGCAAGCATCCACCTCTGTATTTGTTAGGCTCTGGAAGAGACTCTCAGGAAACAGCCATATCAGGCTCCTATTAGCAAGCACTTCCTGGCATCCATAATAGCATCTGGGTTTGATGACTGTATATGGGATGACTTGTATATATGCTTGTCAGTGAGTGAATATCATGTGTGTTCTTTTGTGACTGAGTTCCTTTTTAAAATGAATGCTATTTGGGGGTGGGGTGAGGGCTTAGGGTCGGGGTTTCTCTTTGTAGCCCTGGCTATAATGGAACTCATTCTGTAGAACAGGTTGACCTCCAACTCATAGATCTACCTCCCTTTGCCTTCTAAATTTTGGGATTAAAGGTGTATGTCTATACTGCCCAGCCTAACACAGATTATTAAGGTGTCATCAAGTTGTTATCCTATAAAACTTTGCGGTATAGGGAAGCATTATATCACACGTAAAAAGTAAATATCTGATTGCATATTTATAGCTTGTAATTTTTTGTAAAACAGTTTTGTATATTTTAAATTTTTCTTTGGCAGAAAATGCAGAAGAGTGTTAAAATCAATTTCAGTTTTCCTTCATTGATGTAAGAAACCATAAATCAAAATGGATCATCCAGAGACTAGGGGCCTGGTTCAGTGAGTAAAGAGCTTGTTCAACAAGCATAAGGACTTGTGTTTTGAGCTCTGACACTCATGTCAAAAGAGAGGTTTTGTGACGTATGCCTTTAATATCAGTTCTGCTGTTGGAATAGACAGGTGCGTCCTAGGGATTGCTGGCTAGCCATCTATCCTGAATAGTGAACTCCACATTCAACATTCAATGAAAGAAACTGTTTCAAAAGTAAGCTAGAGAACTATGGAGGACAACCTCTGATGTTTTCCTTTGTACCAGCATATAGTCCCTTGCAAACCACCATGCATAGCATAGTATGTGAGTGTGAGTGTGTGTACAAGTGCACGTGCACACACATATGCACACACACACAAACACACAGGGGGATGCACTAGTATTCATTCAATAAAAATTGCATATTTGTTTCTATATATCAAATTCAATTCTATGTCATGAAGATGGAATGGTAGACAATAAAAAATGAACAGGAAAGATCTTATATATTTTCTCATAGTCTTAAAACCAAATAATAATTATGACTTTTAGTATTATTTATAATTGTGTAACTCATTTTCTATATCTCTTAACGTTTCCAAATTATTATGTGTTATGATGTTTACCAGTAACCTGAATTTTCCCATATAACCACCCCCTAGAAACAGGCATGCTTTGTATTCTTTCATGATATCAATTTGTAGATTCATTAATTATTCAGAAGCTTACTTTAAACTTTTTGCCAGAAAGGAATTTGATTTTCTATGATTTTTTTCCTCATGTGTGCATATGACATGCCTTTAGTCAACTGTTAGCACCCTCTCGCCATTTTATTGCCTTTATGATATATTTTTGAGATTTCTTTGAAAGAAATTGAGCTACAGTAAACTATCTATTTGTCATTTGTTGAACACACTCTTTAACTATGTAGGTATGAACTTGTATTCCATTTGTAGTGTGTCCATGCATTTTGACCCATTTTCAAAACAATAATAGAAAAATAAACAGTAACTTCATGTATCTTCTAATTGTGAGGAGGGTTAGAAAAGTTTCAGTCAATTGAAAATGAGCTATCTACATATAAACTTATTTACAAACATATTAGCTATTTAAATGATTAGGTTAATAAGATCCAGTTAGCTCATTTTTCTATCCTTTCTTTCCCTTGCCCGTCTCACAGGCCTCTGTGTGTGAGCTTTTTGGATGAGTTACTGGGAGCATAGGGGTGGGGAGATCTGTGAAGCAGACAATTGGCAGAGAATAAAAGCTCAATCCAATATGTGACCCCTGCTGCAAGTTTTCCTGGATTCTGTGCCTCCTAAGTACTTGTGAACTCCAGCACCTCCTTGTTTCTTAAAGTTTCTCTCTCTCTCTCTCTCTCTCTCTCTCTCTCTCTCTCTCTCTCTCTCTCNNCTCCCTCTCTCTCTCTCTCCCCCCTCTGTTTAAGTACAAGTATGCATAAGCCATAATACAAATATAAGAATATAAGACAATGTATCTACTTTGTTCAAGATAGTCACTTGGTGTTCATTGCTGTGCATGCCAGATTCTGGGTGATTTACTGTTCACCTCCTCTCTAGTAAGAAGAGCTTTGGGATAAAGCCTTAGAATACTGCATACAGGAACAATTCATAGAAGTATACATGGGTTCTGGACACTCAAACTCAGGTCTTCAAGCATCCTTAGCCATCACCCAAAGACCCATGCCTAAATGGTTTAGTGTATCTTTCCCCCATGTTTATTTCAAAATATATCCTTTTGACACATTCATTCATTGATTTTAATTGACATCTTTATAGTATTAGTTAAAAAATATCACTGTTAGTAATAGTGTCCTTAAAGTAATTGATGATATCTTATCAAATTTCCCTTGATTGCTATGTAGAGTGAATTGATTTGTCTCCTCTCTGTGCTAAAATACAGAGATGTTTTGCCTAGCACTGTGTTTCTCAAAAGGATCTGTATATGCTTATGTGGCACTTTTTTTTTGTTTTATATTGAAAAGCTTGATGTAGTGAAGCCAAATAGTTGAGGAAATTGAAGAAAAGCATTATGAAGAAACTAATTAGTATTTTCTCTGGAACTTAGATACAACTTCTACACGTGGCATGCCAGATGGACTAAGGGAAGAAAAGAACTGAGATGACAGAGTTTTTGCTTGACATTTGAGATGCTGTAGAGTGAGCAACAGAATCTTAACAAGTATGAAGCATCTACAACATACTTCAAATTATACAGTGTAAAACAGGAAAACAGCCATACCTTGTTTGAAAAAGGAAGAATGGCTTATTTCTCAATGAACTCAAGGTGTCCTGCACTTAACATTTTCATGACAAAATAAACAAGATTTTAAATGTTCAGATATATACATGAGAAAATAGATTCTCATTTTTTTGAAATTTAACTTTGTCATTCTTGTTTTCATCTCTACACTGTATTTTTTCATTCGGGAAGGTCAAATATTAACATGTACATTATATCAAACTTCTTATGTCTCTTGTTAGAAAGCTTAATGAATATAGTTTATACACTAAAGTCTCTTGTGTTTTACAATTATTGAGTGGCTTCAAGAAAAGGAGCTATAAAAAAATTAAAATATCTGAACAGTAAATTATAGGTCAGCATATCTGCTAAACACTGATAAGTCAGTTCTATATAGGTCTTCACACACTGTAGTATACATGTTTAAAATAAAGTAGAAGAAAATAAACAGAATGAATGCCTGATAAATTATCTCAGATATAAATATATACATATAAATAGATATGTTGCATATTTAGTCTCATTTACTATTTTGAACCTAAAATACCAATTCTAAGGAAGGCATGTTTTAGATTATCCTGTACTTTTTTAATGGTATACATTACCTTTAGGCAACAGTCACAAAAAAATGGAGAAAAGAAGGAAATTCAAATTCCAACTCAATTATTTCTACAGAATACATTGTCTTAATTGCATTGTTCAAGTAATCTTAAATTATAACCTACTTCTAGGCTAGACTGTTTCATAGCTTTTTATGTAGAATATCTAAAATAGGGAGAAGTAACTTTTAGTTTTATACCAATGCCCTTTGTTGGTATAGTTCCTTTGTCCAAGTCATTAGTACCCTTTTACTCCTTCCCTCTTCTCTCTGTAGCTGAAATTAAGGATTTGACATAATTACTACTTGATACAGTTAACACATCCAGTATGTGTTGATAATCTGAGATATGCAGGAAGAAACTTAGGTGCGTCATCTGGCAGGATAAAGTATTGTCACAGTCAGTATCCTTCCAACTCTAAAACAACTCTGACATTACAGCACATATGCAGGTGTGTATATACAAACAAACAAACAAACAAACAAGCAAACAAATCCCAGCCACATAAGAACAGTCCCCCCCCCCCCATTCCCAGGCCATTCAAATGTCTTGGCCTAAAAATAAAAAGAAATACTAATTCTCCCATATACTCATTCTCAGGAGTGGTAGTATTCTTCTAGTCCTTTGGATACAAGGTCAGCTGGTTACAAATTAAAGCTCTCCAGTGAACAGGATAAATTTGGGTGTTCCATCGTCTAGCATAGTGGCAATTGTTATGTAAAACGCATACCTAAAAATATAGAAGAAACTAGGTCATCTATACTTTCAATAGACACATACCAGTCTAAGTATGTGACATGATGGCTATGCTAGCTAGCTTGATTCAACTCTCTTGTAATGCATATTGATATATACATATATATCATTCATATATATAATATATACACATATATATCTATATACATATCAGTATCATGTGCACTTTTGCATTTATATTTGTATTTTATTATATTTCATTAACAATTTAGGGTTTAGATATTGTTTAAGTTTTTGTTTGTTTGTTTGTTTAGATCAGTTTAGCTTAGTTTGATTTATTAAGTAAGAGAAAGCACTGGAGTACACATATGGTGGTAGATGTTCAGGATACTTTTATGTCCAGTATTGCTACCATGTGAACCTGTACGGCACAGGAAGATATGAGACATCACAGAAATAGTCACCTCAGTGTGCCACTCTCTTATCTGTGGCCAAAAATGTTAAGTCCAAATCTTAAAGATTCTTTCTAAGTAAGGACAAATGTCTACTCACGGAACTTCAGAACTAAAGGTGACAAAAGGAATCACTTTCTATGCGTGTGGCAGTTGGTTGTCATTTTACTGTAATGTGACAAAAGTTATCAGGTAGGTTAGTGACTTACACCATGATATTTATTACATGCCTACAGTGAAAGATGCTTTTAAATGTAAGTACAATTATAAAGCAATGTCAACATGGTCAGGGTTGCCGATTTTGGTATAGTAAAGAATGAATTTTAATCTGATAATTTTCCTCTTTAAAAGATAGATACTTAAAATAGAACATTTAGAGGTAGGATTTTCTCCTGAAATTTATATCTGACTGGTCTTGTACTGTTCTGTCATTATTGAAAATGCAGAAGTTTACAGATCAATAGTACCGCATTGCTTTATTTCAGGATGTGGATTTGGCTATTGCAGGATTTTTACATATGATAATTTACCTGTGAGTTTGTTCTTCAGGAAAAGAAATCAGTGAAGTAGCTTGGTTAGCAGCCCCAGGCCTACAGGCTCATAGTGATGCAAAGTACTTTACTTATTGTTGGCTTGACTGGCTTTCTTATAAAATGCTGAGTCAAAGAAAAGCAAGCTGGTATTTCTGTGTTAGCTATGGTGCAAAGAATGCAAAGGCAAATGATGCACAATAAAAAAAAAAAAAGATAAAATAAAAGTATCAAAATAAAAGATAAAGTAAAAGTATCAAAAATTACTGAAACAATTAGACACAAGAATACAGGAAAAACTTGTTATCTGGTTCTAGTAATTGAGAAGAATTCAGTATTCTTTATGTAGAGTTAAATGTGCTTCAGTAAAGCCTTAAGATATCTTGAATGATTATTAAAATATAAATACCTATTATCTGTATCTCTGTATCTCTATAATTTTGCTCACCTATTATCAGCTACCATATTTAGGGACTTTTTAAAAACAAATACTTAAGTAGTTTAGTAGTTTGCTTTAAGTGACTGCTTAGAGCTCTTGGACTTCAACTGTATCTCACCATTATAAATGTGCTATTTTAAGTAGTATCCAAATCAAAAAATTCTAATAATTAGTTAACAAAGGTTAAAACATAGTGGGAGCACAGAAAGGGAGGAACTGATGAGCAGATTGCTGATAAATAACCTCTATGCTCACTAAGAGAACAACATCTGACCAAAGGAAAGAAAAGCCTTTGAATTATTAACAGACTATTCTGCAACATTGTTGGGAATTCAGTTGGGTCATGAATGCTGGCAGGTTGTCATAGAAACAGAGATGATAAAACCAAATATATAGCTCTCCTACAAAATGAGTCTAACTGCTGCTTTTCATATTCTAATGGCTGGTCCAGAATTTCTAATAGTAACATTATTGGAGTAGAACATATTTTCTAGCTTAATTACATATACTTCTCTGTAGGCAGAGCAGTTACAAATGTATTTTCTAAATGTGTTCTAGAGTATGCTTCTGTAGGAAAGCCTTCCCACAACTGAGGTTTTAAATTTGCATTTGATAACTAATGGCATGTGTTATTTATTCATATTTCACAATGGTATTACTGCCCCATTATTATGTGGTGATTGATTTTTCTAGTGGCTCTCAAGGGTTTGTTAGAGTGAACTACCTCTGTAGTCTCATGACTTTAATCACTGCTGTTGAGAAAAATGCCTGGGAGACTCTATTTCTGATGTGTTTTTTATTGTTGTTCTAAGAAACACTAACTTTCTTGTAGCTGATTGCACCCTAAGTAGAAACAAAAACAGAAAGAAGGAGAGAGAGGTTAATAATGATTGGACACATGTGCTTATAATAGTTAATAATCGATGCAAATTAAAAGGAAGTAAATAAATCAGACTTTCCCTTGTGAGAAACTCTGGAGAGGATAAGGTTAAAAATGGTTGTTCAAAAATTAGAGTTTACTAATTCAAAAAAAAACAAAAACGTTGGCATCTTTATGTCACTCACTGTGTTTCACATTATATGTTAAGTCTAAGATACACTTGACATTAAATTATAATGTGTATTATGGCCAATTTATCTTAAAGGTTACCTGTTATGGGAAATATTTTGAAAAGACCAGCAGGCTTCCCGTTCTGCCACCAGCAACCAGTAAACAACATGGCTCTGGCCAGGTGGTCTCTACTCAATCATCTCTGTGCTAGAGCTTCCAAGTCCCTTGGTGGATCTCTGTTGCCAGACCATGCAATAACTGTCCACCCCATCATCAACCATCACAGCCCCCATTTACCTGTTAGAATCAAAACTCTTAGAAGTTATAATTAACCAATCAGATTTATGTATCAATAAATTCTCAATTTATAAGCCAATACAATAATTTCAGAACCAATTAATAATGATAAAAGCTTTATCCCATAAGGTTATTCTAACCTTATGATATTGTAACTACATTTAGCAGGTTAAAGTCATGCTAGTTCAAGTCAGCCTCCCTCTTGGCCTTCTCCCCTGAGACACTCTCTGTCTCTCAACTCTTAGCTCTGCCTCCCTTTTACCTGTCCAATCATAGTCCTCCTGCTGCTCTGATTGGACAGGGAAAATCCTGCAACATATCACCCTTTCTGTTCAATTAAATAAAAAAATTACCTTAATCTCAAAATATAAATTGAGCACAATTATTACCATTTTGTAATGTATAATGTAAAAGATAGACCTAACACCTAGTCAGTCAGTCCATCATTTTTGTCAATTAAGTAGAAACTCTGTCATCTATCCTAACTTAAAAGACTAATAATTTTACACCTGACTTATGTTCTGGCTTTAGAATGTAGGCCACCTGAAAACCTCTCAAATCTGTTCTCTCAATGTAAATAGCCTGGGTTGGCTATGAGACTATGTAGTTTTTCAACCCTGTCAGAAATCCAAGAATGACTAATATTACCTGAAAATACAAGAAGCACAACCAAAAAAAAAAAAAAAAAGATTTCCAAAACTTAGCCAGTTTATAGAGACCACTGATCACCTAGACAGTCCCTTACTTCAAAACGTTTGATCATTGGTCTTCAGCTTTCTGACCAAGGATCATCTGACACACCTTAGAGAAACAGGAAATTAAGGACTAGCCTATTCTATCTCTGAAGAACTAATCAGTCCTAACGTGTAAATTGTGTCCAATTTTTGGACAGTATTATGTCTGTAGATGAAATGAAGCAATTCTTTTCTAGCGGCTGTCTCAACACAACTGGAGCATCTCCATAAATGTTCAATTTCTTCTTTGAATCCAAGAAAGGGAAAGCTGTCAGGAGCAGACTAGGGTCAACAAGTGAATAAATAACATTAAATGTCACAATCTGAGGATTTCTGATATTTTTGAAAGCCAACTATTTATGTAAAGAAATCTGAAAAGGACTCTCAGCTATTTTTAATTAAAATATCTGAAAACACCCTGACAATATACTCAGAGCTGTGAATTTGCTATTTGGCCTTTAACTCACAGGCTTAATCATCTCAGATCAGTTTATAAAATCAGTAATGGAAGTACTGGGTCTAAGCCCTATACTTTCAAGTTTTTATGATCAATAAAAGAAATTTATACCAATGAAAAATCTTGACTTGCAGCAAAATAAATTCTGTACCAAAATAAGAAATTATGACTTCAGCTTAGTAACAACTAAAAACATTTCTACCAAATGGAATTATGGCTATGCAATCAATTCTAGCTATTCCTCCCTGTTCCAATATGACCACTTCTACATTCCCTAGAAAAACAACCTATCCTCCACCCCCAAATCCAGGGAATTTTGTTGATGACTCTTCATTACTTCTTCAAGCTTAATATGGGCATTGAGATAATATGAAGGGGAATGGGGAGAAGGGTAGGGGAAATAGGATTGGTTAGTCTCTGATTTTTGTGTCTTGACTGTATCTGGCTGAAAGTTCGGGACATTAGAAGTTCAAGCAGGTCACTTTAGTTTGTCTGACAAGGAGATTCACTAAGACTGTATATTCCATAATATACAAGTCTCAAAACAAAATTTTAGTATAATCAGGATATAGTTTTCCTTTGATTTTCTGGAATCTGTTTCTCTGTGAGTCTTCCTTTACCAAATCTGATCCATATTACTCTGGAACGTGTATAGGCACTAAAAACCTTTTTAAAAAATGCAAAGAAAAAAACTATCTCTGAAAATAGAATATCCTTGAGCCAATAACCACAAAAACCTTTGTGACCTCTCTCTCAAAGGAATTATATAACTACAAAATTAAAAATCACATCGATTTTGAGAATTAAAATAATCCAAAACAAATGAAATAAGCTAAAATAATATATGTGCCTATTCTTAGGCCTTGTCTATTTTGCCCAGCAGGATAAAAAACCCAAGATACCAGGGGAGTGAATGTTAAACAGAATATGAGTACCTTGTGAGGCATCTAAAGCAGTCTTTTAATTTTTCATTTTTTATTAGATATTTCCTTTATTTACATTTGCTTGCTGGGTTCCCTTCCCAAAACACCCTATCCAGTACCCCCTCTCCCTGCTCACCAACCCACCCACTCCTGTGTCCTGGTCCTGGCACTCCCCTACACTGGGACATCGGACCTTCTCAGGACCAAGGGCCTCTCCTCCCATTGATGACCTACAAGACCATCCTCTGCTGCATTTGTGGCTGGAGTCATAGGTCCCTTCATGTGTACTCTTTGGTTGGTGGTTTAGTCCCTGGGAGCTCTAGGTTTACTGGTTGGTTAATATTGTTGTTCCTCCTATGGGGCGGCAAATCCTTTCAACTCCTTGGCTTCTTTCTCTAGCTTTTCACCTGGGACCCTGTGCTTAGTCCAATGGTTCACTGAAAGCATCCACCTCTGTATTTGTCAGGCACCGGTAGAGTCTCTCAGGGGACAGCTATATCAGGCTCCTTTCAGCAAGCACTTGTTGGCATCCACAGTAGTGTCTGGGATTAGCGACTGTATATGGGATGGATCCCCTAGTGAAGCAGTCACTAGATGGACTATCCTTCAGTCTCTGTTCTACAATTTGTCTCTGTATCTCCTCCCATGGGTAATTTGTTTCCTCTTCTAGGGACCAAAGTATCCACACTTTGTTCTTCCTTGTTCTTGAGGTTCATGTGGTCTGTGAATTGTATCTTGAGTATTCCAAGCTTCTGGGCTAATATCCCCGTATCAGTGAGTTCATACCATGTGTGTTCTTTTTTATGCTGGGAGACTATTAAAGAGTGTTTCTATTTCTTTAGGATATATGAGACTGTTTAAATCGTTTATCTGACCCTGATTTAACTTTGGTACCTGGTATCTGCCTATTGTCCATTTAATCCAGATTTTCCAGTTTTGTTGCATATAGGCTTTTGTAGTGGGATCTGATGATACTTTGGATTTCCTTGGTTTCTGTTGTTATGTTTCCCTTTTCAATTCTGATTTTATTGATTTGGATACTGTTTCTGTGCCCTTTGGTTAGACTGGCTAAGGGTTTATCTATCATGTTGATTTTCACAAAGAACCTGGTTTGGTTGATTCTTTGTATATTTCTTTTTGTTTCTATTTGGTTGATTTCAGCCCTGAGTTTGATTATTTCCTGTTGTCTACTCCTCTTAGGTGTATTTGCTTCTTTTTGTTCTAGAGCTTTCAGGTGTGCTGTCAAGCTGCTAGTGTATGCTCTCTC
>NC_034610.1:54830438-54837438 GCF_900095145.1 Mus pahari | reverse complement strand
AAAAAAAAAAAAAAAAAAAAAAAAAGAAGTCTTGTGTAATTCTGATAGGTATACTACATGTTACTTGACCTTTTTCCCTTATTGCTTTTAATATTCTTTCTTTTTTTGTGTATTTGGTGTTTTGGTTATTATATGACAGGTTACATTTCTTTTATGGTCTAGTCTATTTGGAGTTCTGTAGCCTTCTTTTATGTTCATGGGTATCTCTTTTTCAGGTTAGGGAAGTTTTCTTCTATCATTTTGTTGAAGATATTTACTGGCCCTTTAAGTTGAGAATCTTCACTCTCTTCTGTAGCTGTTATCCTTAGGTTTGGTTTTCTCATTTGTCCTGGATTTCCTGGCTGTTTTGGGTTAGGACCATTTTGCCTTTTTATTTTCTCTGACTGTTGTGTCAATGGTTTCTATGGTTACCTTCTACACACGAGACTCTCTTCTATTTCTTTAGTTCTTTATTATTTCTACTTCCATTTTTAGATCTTGAATGGTTTTATTCAATTCCTTTACCTGTTTGGTTGTGTTTTCCTATAATTCTTTAATGGGTTTTTGTGTTTCCTCTTTAAGGGCTTCTACCTATTTACCTGTGTTCTGTATTTCTTTAAGGGAGTTCTTTATATCCTTTTAAAAATCCTCTATCAGTAATATGAGATGTGATTTTAAATCCAATTCTTGCTTCTCTGGTGTGTTGGGGTGTCCAGAACTTCCTGTGATTGGAGAAATGGGTTCTGATGTTGCTAAGTAGCCTTGGTTTCTGTTGGTAAGTTTCTTGGGCTTGCCTTTCACCATACAGTTATCTCTGGTGTTAGGTGGTCTTGCTGTCTCTGACTGGAGCTTGTCCCTCCTGTGGGTCTATAAGCTTGTGTCATCACTCCTGGGAGACCAGATCTTTCTTGGCAGAACTTATATACAGAGGGCTGTGGAACAGCCTAAGCTCTTAGTGCAGATGGAGACCAGAAGTATCCTTTCCCAGCCATTCCAGTGTACCTGAGCCATGTGTGCTCCTTTCAGTTCCAGTCTTGGAGAGTTTTTGGAGAAAAAGTGGCTATCTCATCTCTGAGCCTGGGAGTGAGAGCATTTCAGGGAGACAGCTCTCTCCTGATGGGCCCTGTGCACAGCGTAATATGGAGCAGTCCAAGTTCTAGGTGCAGATATCAACCAGCACATGTAAAACAATCTTATCAAATCCTACTTTTTGTCTCTTTGCCTAGAGGGGCCTTCTTGTTCTATCATCTATCTGTTTGGTCTTGAGCCACAGACATCTTTTTAATTAACTAATTAATTTATTTTTTACACTCCATATTTTATCCCCGGACCACCCTCTGACTGTTCCCATACCTCCACCCCACCCCCCTGTCTCCACACGGATGTCCCCACCCCCTACCCCACCTGACCTCTAAACTCCCTGGGTTCTCTAGTCTCTTGAGCCTTAGTTGTATCACCTTTGAATGAACAAAGATGTGGGCAATCCTCCACTGTATTGTATTGGGGGGTCTCATATCAGCCGATGTATGCTGCCTGTTTGGTGGCCCAGTGTTTGAGAGATCTCGGGGGTCCAGATAAATTGAGATTGCTGGTCATCCTACAGGGTTCGCACTTCTAAGCTCCATTCAGCCTTCCCTAATTCAACAACAGGGGTTTGCTGCTTCTCTCCATTGGTTGGGTGCAAATATCTGCACCTGAGTCCTTCAGCTGCTTGATGGGTCTTCTGGAGTGTGGTCATGCTAGGTCCCTTTCTGTGAGTGCTGCATAGCCTCAGTAAGAGTGTCAGGCCTTGGGACCTCCCCTTGAGCTGGATCCCACTTTTAACTTGTTGCTGGACCTTCTTTTCCTCAGGTTCCTCTCCATTTCCATCCGTGTAATTCTTTCAGACAGGACCAATTATGGGTCGGAGTTGTGACTGTGGGATTGTCCCCCTCTCCCTCATTTGTTTCAATGTCTTCCTGCTGGAGGTGGGCTGTATAGATTCCCTCTCCCTAGTGTCAGGCATTTCATCTAAGGTCCCTCCCTTTGAGTCCTGAGAATATCTCACCTCCCAGGTCTCTGGTGTATTCTGGAGGGTCCCTCCCCCAACCATCTATCTCCTTAGGTTGCCTGTTTCCATTCTTTCTGTTGGTCCTCAAGGCTTCAGTCGTTTTCCCTTACCTAATACCAGACCAGGTTCCCTTCTCCCCCTTGCATTCTGCACCCTGTCCACTTTTTCTCCCAGGTCCCTTCCTCCCTCTCCCCATGTGATTGTTTTCTTCTCCCTCTCAAGTGGGACTGAGGTATCCTCACTTGGGCACTTCAGCTTCTTGACCTTTTTTACTTATGAGGACTGTATCCCTTGGGTATTCTGTACTTTTTTTTTTTGACTAATATCCACTTATTAGTGAATACATACCAGGCATGTCCTTTTGTGTCTGAATTACATCACTCAGGATATTTTCTAGTTCCATCTATTTGCCTGTAAAACTCAGGATGTTCTCATTCTTAATAGCTGAGTAGTATTCCATTATATAAATGAACCACATTTTTCTGTATCCATTCTTCTGTAATGGGACATGTAGTTTGTTTCTAGCTTCTGGCTATCACAAATAAGGCCTCTATGAACATAGTGGAATATATGCCTGGCTACAGATATATTTTATTGATACCTGTATAATATCTGTTATCTGTATATATAATATATAATATATATTATATATTATATATAATATATAATATAATATAATATCTGTATAATATCTATCTGTTGATCTCTCTACCTGGAGCCACAGACATTAATAACTAATACCTGACCATAGCAGGGATGATTATCACTGCACTCTCTACTCTGGAGTCAGTGACTAATATTCCCTATCCTAGTTCAAATTAAAACAATCCATAAAGATGAAGTAAACTAAAATACTGTCTGTGCCTGTTATTAGGCCTTATCTATTTTGCCAAGCAGGAATATAACACAAGATTCCTGTAGAGCCCATGTTAGATAGAATCTGAGTATCTTGTGGAGCATTTAAAGCAATCTTCATACCATTTTATTGTTTGTCTTTTTGCCCAGAGCAGCCATCTTGTTACACCAGTTATCTGTTTGGCTCTCTGCCTGAAGCCACAGACATATTTTAGTAATACCTGTATAACATCTACCTGTTGATCTCTCTACCTGGAGCCACCGATAATGTTATTTATTACCTGTACATAGCAGGCAATATTATCACTGCCTCTCTACTCTAGAGCCAGTGACTAATTTTCCCTTAGTTCAGAACCGCAGAAGAAATTCCCCAATTGATTCAGACAGAAACTGGATATGAATCTATCCTAAAAGCAAATAATCCCAATTTTAAATTCACAGTTCAATCCATCTGCCCTAAAAGTAGGCAACTTCCATTCTACAGCTCTCTGACTCAGAGCAGCCTGCACTTTCCACAGCAGGGGAACTCAGAGCCTGCCAGCAGTTTCAGTTTCTTTGTCTCAAGGTTACCTTGTTTGAGTCCATGTGACTTCCCAGTGCTACCCAGCTACTCACTTAAAATAAGTAAATAAATAAAACTCAAACTCTCAGGCTAATAATCTTAAATGTTTAGTAGACTCTTGCTTAGCACATTGTTTCGACACCTGTTGCGGGATTTATTAAAAAAACAAACTGGCATGCTCCCACTCATGTGCCAGCATATCTCAGCCCTGCTGTCTTTCCACCAGTTCTGCCTCTACCTGCCAAGTCTTTGGTGGGCTAGAGCTTCCAACTTTCTCGCTGCCATGCAACAACTGTCCACCCAGTGGTCAGTCATCACAACATCCATTTACCCAGTAGAATCAAAACTCTTCGAGTTTATAATTAACCAATCAGATTTACGTATCAATAAATTCACAATTTATAAGATGCCAATACAATAATTTCAGAACCAATTAATAATGATAAAAGCTTTATACCATAAGGTATTCTAAGCCACTCTAGTTCAAGTCAGCCTCCATCTTGGCCTTCTCCCCTGAGAAGCTCTCTGTCTTTCAATCCTTAGCTCTGCCTCCCTTTTTCCTATCCAATCACAGGCATCCTGATGACCTAATGTAATTGGACAGGAAAAATCCTGTGATAGATACATTTTCATTAACTTTCAGCAAACCTGTAATTCCTACTTCATGTTCATAGAGTGGCTGGATTACCCTCTTGTTGCACTGGCATTCTGACTCCTGTCTGTATTAGTTTCCTAGCACTTAATTCTCTGTGAGTCTCCTCTGGGTTCCAGTAGCTTTATTTCTTCTAATATACCATTAACCCTGGCTACTCCATCGCTGCTTTGTGGTTCTGTTTTAATACAAAACATGTGTTCATGCTAGAGGATTTTTCCTTAACATTGTTTCTGGGTGCTGTTCGAGAAATCCAGGACACTGTCATTGTGTTTGAACACTATTAAGGTATTGACAACAATACTCCGAGTCCCCTGTGAGAGAAGAAAGTGAAGGCCCCGGAGATATTGGATGACAGACCAGGAAGGAAAATAACAAAGATGATGTTTGAAATCTCAAGGGAAAACTTGCAGTATGATAGCTCAAAAAACACTTAGAATCAGTTGGTACTAAAAGAACACATAATGGATATTGCCTGATTTTTAAGATTGATATCATGAGCATATTAGAGAATTAGAAATTCTCTATGATCCCTTAGCCCATATTTTACAGTCATAATGTCACTGATGTTATAACCAGAAAATACACATTGTATTTGGTAGACAAGACTTTTCACAAGGTCAGAGTTGGATGTTGGAAATCTAGAGCAAAGATGTTTAGGCTTTGTATTTCTCTTTCTGATCTTATACCCTGTCCAGATTCCTATGGTTATCTATTAATATGTTTATCTGAAACTCTAATGCTTCCATTGGTGGTCACAGCTGGTGATATTTTTGTGAGGTGTTTTATCTCTTCTCTTTGCTGAAGCACAGACGCTAGAGTTTCTCAATTGTCACTCCCATTGCAAATTTTCTGTAGTCTAGCCCAAATATTTTTATACTGAATTTAAAAGTGAAAATGCTGCCTTTACATCTACCCTTAGGCATTACTTCTTTTAGAAAAATAGGAACCTTTCACCTCCCTTAAAATGAATATACTAGGAATACAGCAGATAGTTATATTTTATTGAGGAAAGTAAAGGAAGAGTTCATCAACTAATTTATCTTTTTTAATTTATCTTTTACACATTTTTTCTTCATATATATATATATATATATATATATATATATATATATATATATATTCACAAGTGTAACAGCAGCAAAAGAAATCCTGACCTTGCCTCTTGCTGAACGACTAGGAAGTTAAACTATACCCTAGAGCAATCAGTCATCAACATCATTTCTCATCTCCTCAAAACTATGCATGTGATTTTTTTCAAAGTGCTAATGAAAGCATTACAAAGATTAGCTTTTGAAGCTCAAGCAGCTTTCATTTCTTTTCCTTCTGGTATTCCCTCTGCCTCCAGCTAAAATGTAGAACCATAAAAATGTTGCTATCCTCTACATAAATCAGTTGCTGTTCTATCAAAGTGTATTTAGATTATCAAAGCTTCATGCTTATCTTGCAGCTGAGCATTCCTGAGAGAACACTAGTCAGGTTAGAATTGACAAGTTTGTGCCTGGCACTTTCAAACCAGAACATGCTCTGTTCTCTACCACAGCCTTCCTGTGCTTTATATGGAACATTTTCTATTGCTTGATTTCAGGGAGGTGAGTCCCTGCTGTATGACAAACAGGAAGGCACTAGGAGCTTCCAAAATGCAAACAAGACCCTAACACAGGGAAAGACAGAAATTACAAGGAGAGGAAATACAAGAGAGATGAGACAATTTTGAAAATCCAGTGGTTTAATTTTTGGGCATGTTACATTATTACTTAAAAATTGTAGGCTTTATATTATGGTTCCTTTTTTTTTTCCTGGCAGCCTTTGTATAATAATTATTCCTTTTGTGGTTTTACATTGTAATCTTTTTCTTTATAATAGCACCTACTAAAGTTTATCTTTCTATTATTCCTCAAATATCTGTCTCTGTCTCTGTCTTTTTGTCTGTCTGTCTCTGTCTCTGTCTCTGTCTCTGTCTCTGTCTCTGTCTCTGTCTCTGTCTCTATTTCTGACTCTCTTGTTATTGGTCTTGTAAACAGATCCTTTATTAACAATTTAATATGGAATTAATGCAGAATAAACCAGTATTATACTTTAGATTCTTCATATAGTGTCTTGAGGCAGCTTTGGAAACCAGATAATCATCCTTGGAAACTTGATTGGTCCTTGGATGTGATGATGTTATGTTAACATTTATCTGAAAGCTAGAACACACTATTAAGATTTAGAATTCTGTAATTTTCGGTCAAAACTGGTAAACTTTTTAGAGTTCTGGGGGCAGTAGTGAACTTTATGAAGCTAAAGCATAATGGTAAGAAACAGAAGCCCATAGTAGAGCTCTGACTACACTCATTAAGGTTTGGGTTGGATGTCACCAAGAGGACATCAAGGGCAGATGGAACAAGATTAAAGCAGGATTATTTTGTAATAGTCAGGTCATGCATTTTCTGTGTTCTCTCTCCTAAGAGTTCTGATCCTTGATGCATATCCCCTGAAAGGGACAAATGTTTGTTTGAATTAAGGATAACAAAAAGGGATTTTTAAAATATCCTTCATTATGATTTTGAAATAAAGTAAGCTGATAATAAATTTCAGGCAATTTAGATGAAATTAAAGTATAGAGAGTAATATAGGGAAATTGCCCACAACTCACTGGATTATACTGTTTCATTTGTCTTTTGGTGACTGAATAATGTAGTCTGCAGTGTCCACCTGGGGCTGACCTGGATACCTGAACTGCATACTTCCAAGTAGAAATATAATAGCCAGAAGCTGGAAAGAACCCAGACATCCCTCAATAGAGGAATGGATACAGAAANTGTGGTACATTTACACAATGGAGTACTACTCAGCTATTAAAAACAATGAATTTATGAAATTCTTGGGCAAATGGATGTATCTGGAGGATATCATCCTT
>NC_034610.1:54812075-54829798 GCF_900095145.1 Mus pahari | reverse complement strand
CGGGATAGCATTTGAAATGTAAATAAAGAAAAAAAAAGAAAGAAATATGAGACACAAGAAGAATGTCACCTGTTGATTTAACTTTGTATTTTATGTAAGATGTCAGTTAAACTACTCAAAGGGCACAGAACTCCAAGTTTGTAAAACAAAGTATTCATTAGAACTTCCTCTTTCTTCTCTTTGCCCTTCTAGCCCCTCTTTTCTCTTTTTATCCTTCCTAACATGCATGCACACCTTCATTTCAAACAAATTTGATAATAGTTTCTAGTCCCTAATCAACTCTGTCAAGAATGGAGTCAAAGGAAATTCCATGTATACAACTTTACAACTTTAATCAAGTCTGAGATTTATTGCAGGAATGTGTGCAGTAGCTTAGTGACTTTGTTGAATGAATACATCTTGATTCATTATACTTTCCTCAAAAGAAAATTAGCAGAGAAGTTCAATATTTTTCCACCTTGCTGTTATTAAGAATTGAAAGGACTCCACAACCAGTGTTTTCTGGATATTCTAAGCAGGTGACAGTTTCTTATGGAAGTGTATTTCAGACAAGTTTTCATGATCATAGACAGTAAGTTGGGAACTACTAATACTTTTTTTGTATTTTGTATTTCTTATATAAATGGTATTCTTCCCTTAGATGCTTTACTAAGCATTACATACTTATCTTAAAAGTACTCTTCCATACATTGCTAATAAAAAATAATCTGTAATATAAGCAAGTAAATTATATATACATCAGCTGATAACACTGTTTTAGTTTTATGGTTTTTGAATATGAGTTAATATGGGGTAAGGAGCCCTCAATCATGCTAGTTTTCCAATACCAGACTGGTATAAAAAAAATTAGAATTATCAAATGAATAATTTCTTTGGCTGGAAAGATTGCTCAACCACTAAAGTCTAAACTCACAAACAAAATGCCCAAGGAAACACTTTCTGTATCATCACTAGCATAGTCTGATTAAACATTTTTATAGATAACTATATATCACCTTCCACAAATATGGCAACACAAAATGTGATATTTATATGATCTGCTGTATAGTATATGAACATGTATAGCTTGGCTCATTTTTAAATCATGTCTACAGTTTCTTCTCAGACATTCAGTAGTATATTATATCTGTATTGCAAAAACATTTAAGTACCTTTTTCTAATTTAAAGTTTTGTATACTAGCTAAATACACTTTTTCTTAATGGTACATGTATTCATGTATTAGTTTTTTGTTTTTTTTTAATTAATTGAGTTTGTTTATATTCAGTCATTTTTTATTTACTGAATAACTAACTGTGGAGCACATTTATTTCAAATATTAAAATGTAAAAATAATGTCGCTCTTGCCTTAGGAAACAGATTTTACCTATTCATTGTAAAATGTGAACTTTAATGAAGTTATGCTTTTTTAAGAACAGAGTGTTAACTATTTCTCTAAGGATTTATGATTGTTAAAACTACATTTTTACTCTAAAAATGAAATGTTATTCCAATATTTTATCCTATATTTATTTTAATTATCTGCAATGCAAATTATAATAAGTGGTGCTTACTTTAAAGACATAAAGCCAAAATAACTGAATGAAAGAAGTAACCATAAGAGAAACTCCTATCATTGGTGTTTTTAAAATTCAGTGTTTGTTTATTTCTTAGAGCTAATGAGTTGCAGAGATGAAGAGAGCCTGATCCTGGGTTAAGAGTCATATGCTCATTTGCTGTTGTTAGTGATTCCTTTCTTAGCCTTCTAATCTGAATACTTTTATTAGTTGGGCTAGTTGACAAATTGGTACAATCATTAGAAAAATGTGCTCTAATGTGCACAAAGAGGTTTTTATCATTTATTTATTTTGGGTCACACAAATGGTCTTTGATTAAGTTATTAAACTTTTGTTTTCTGCCTTGTTATGAGAGAAATCAAGAAGGTGATATGACCTCCCCTTCTGTAATGCACAAAACAGTGGATTATTGCCACATTTTTACTACTATATCAGCTGAGCTACTCAATTCTGGTTCCTGACCACAGATCTAACTCCTGTATGCACCAAGAAAGGAGGCTGTGCTTCAGGTGCAAAGTCAGTTGATTTGGTCTCCTATCAAGTCACGACATTGTTGACTTATGGTTACAGAACCTAAAACAATAAAGGAAACTTTTGCCTATTAAAACTGTAGGATAAGCAGACATGCTGAATACTTGAGGCCAAATTGAGTTTGGTCAAACTAAAAGCAAAATTTATATTTTGTTAAATTTAATTCTGGCATTCTAATCATTTGTTATCCATTTTTGTAGCACTTCTTTTATGCTTGGAAATGCAAACATTATTTCAAATTGATTCAGTCATATATCAGCTAAAAGGAAATGAGTGTTTATTACAGTGAAAAAGTTGAAAGTTCATAATTCATGTGAACATGTGACTTTATTCATTTTATTAATGTTTCACTATAAAATATTTACACTCTACATGTTCATTGGTATTAATAATGTTGAATTGTTTGGTTTTAAAATTGTTTACAGGATGAATAACAACGGAAAGGAAATATTTGATGAATTTATTCATTCATTTTCATAGTCTGTCAAATTGTGACTAAGAAAAATTTTGAAGTTTAATATTTCTTAAAATTAGTTGATGAGACTGATTTAAACTATTTCACAAATTAGTAAGTATTCATTGATACTTCATTGTTCCCTTGATCATTTGTTTTTCTAAATGTTGAGATTCTACTAGATTAAATCATTGCAAGGAAAAGAAAGGCCAGGTACATTTCTTTGTTTTTGTTTATTTGTTTGTTTGTTGGTTGGTTGTTTTTTTTCAGCAAACTGAAAAAGAAGATTCCCTGCTACTCCCTTTTTTTAAAACTTAATTTTATTTGTAATTCACTTTTACACTCCATATTCCATTCCCCACCCCACTCAGTCCACATCCCAAACCTAATCCCCACTCCACCCTGTCTCCATGGGGATGCCCCATCCCCCATCCTACCTGACCTCTAAACTCCCTGGGGCCTCCAGCCTCTTGAGGTTTAGGTACATCATCTCTGAATGAACACAGACCTGGAAGTCCTCTACTGTATGTGTGTTGGGGGCCTCATATCAGCTGGTGTATGCTGTCTGTCTGGTTGTCCAATGTTTGAGAGATCTTAGAGATCCAGATTAATTAAGACTGCTGGCCCTCCTACAGAATTGCTCTTCTCATCAGTTTCTTTCATCTTTCCCTAATTCAACAATAGGAGTCAGCTGTTTCTGTCCATTGGTTGGGTGCAAATAACTGCATCTGACTCTTTCAGATGTTTGTTGGTCTTTTGGAGGGCAGTCATGATAGGTCCCTTTTTGTGAACATTCCATAGCCTCGGTAATAGAGCTAATCTAGCTAATTGAGCTAGATCCTACTTTGAGCCTGTAACTGGACCTTCTTTTCCTTGGGCTCCTCTTTGTTTCCATCCCTGTAATTCTTTGAGACAGGAACAATTATGGGTCAGAGGTGTGACTGTGGGATGGCAACCCCATCCCTCACTTGATGTCCTGTCTTCCTGCTGGAGGTGGGCTCTATAAGTTCCTTCTCCCTACTGTCAGGCATTTCATCAAAGGTCCCTCCCTAAGAGTCCTGGGAGTCTCTCACCTCCTAGGTCTCTGGTGCATTCTTGGGATTCCCTCCCAGTCTCCTATTTCCTGAGGTTGCCTGTCCTTTTCCCTCACCCAATACCAGACCAGGTTGCCCTCTCCCACCCTACTGGTCCCCTTCCCCCAAAGATGTCCACTTTCCCTCCCAACTTTCTCCCTCCCTCCCCCACTTCTGTTTGCTTTCTTCTCTCTTTCTCAAATGGGACTGAAGCATCCTCACTTGGGCACTTCAGCTTGTTGAGCCTTTTGAATTCTGTGGACTGTATCTTGTGTATTCTGTATAGGTTTTTGGTATTTTGAATTTTGTTTGTTTGTTTGTTTGTTTTTGCTAATATCCACTTATTAGTGAGTACACACCATGCATGTGCTTTTGGGTCTGAGTTACTTCTTAATTCAAAATATAATGGGGTATATAAAAGAATCCTTCAGGCTGATCATTTGAACAGTGTTTAAAGATGCCAAGGTGATATAGTTTGACTCAGTTTTGTTACATTGGTCTTACCATTGCGTTCAGAAGGCCCTGAACTGGGATTACTTCTCTATTAATAACAGGTCTTTATTATTTGTAAATGAATCAGTCAGGAATTTAATTTGTCTCTCCTTAGTTAATTCTAACATCATTGCTTACGTGAAGTATAAAAAATAAATAAAGAAAAAAAAAAAACTGTTTTACTGTTATGAAGAGAAACCACGACCAAGTCAATTTTTCTTAGAAAAATCATTAAGTTGAGGGGTTACCTGCAATTTCTGAGGCTCTGTCAATTATCATTATGGTTGGGAATAAGATAACATGTAGGCAGGCATGGTGTTGGCATGGTAGATGAGAGTTGCATCTTGATCTGCAAGCAGAGATTGACTTGGCATGGCATGGGCTTAAGCCCACCCCAATGACACACTTCTTACAACAAGGCCATACCTCCAAATCCTTCAAATAGTTCCACTCCTTAGTGATTTCTCATTCAAATACCTGACCAGATGGCGACCATTCTTATTCAAGTTACAACACTTGTCTTATAGAGGACAACTCTTTTTATTTGTTTATTAGATATTTTCTTTATTTACACTTCAAATGTTATCCCCTTTCATGGTTTCCTTTACTAAAATCCCCTATCCCATCCCCACTCCTCCTGCTCACCAACCAATCCACTCCTGCTTCCTGGTCCTGGCATCAAGCCTTCTCAGGACCAAGGGCCTTTTCTCCCATTGATGATCAACAAGGCCATCCTCTGCTGCATTTGTGGCTGGAGCCATAGGCCTCTTCATCTGTACTCTTTTGTTGATGGTTTAGTCCCTGGGAGCTCTGTGGGTACTGGTTAGTTCATATTGTTGTTTCTCCTATGGGGCTGCAAATCCTTTCAACTCCTTGGTTTCTTTCTCTATCTTCTTAATTGGGGACCCTGTGCTCAGTCCAATGGCTCCCTGATAGCATCCACCTCTGTATTTGTCAGGCACTGGTAGAGCCTCTCAGGAGACAGCTATATCAGGATTATTTCAGCAAGCAATTGTTGGCATCCACAATAGTGGCTAGGTTTGGTGACTGTATATGGGATGGATCCCCAGGTGGGGCAGTCTCTGGATGGCCTTTCCTCCAGTCTCTGCTCCACACTTTGTCTCTGTATCTCCTCCCATGAGTATTTTGTTNCCCCTTCTAAGAAGGACTGAAGTATCCACACTTTGTCCTTCCTTGTTCTTGAGGTTCATATGGTCTATGAATTGTATCTTATGTATTCTGAGCTTCTAGGATAATATCCATTTATCAGTGAGTGCATACCATGTGTGTTCTTTTGCAATTGGGTTACCCCACTCATGATGATATTTTTTAGTTCCATCCATTTGCCTACAAATTTCAAAAATTCATTGTTTTTAATAGCTGAGTAGTACTCCATTGTGTAAGTGAAACTTATTTTCTGTATTCATTTCTCAGTTGAGGAATATCTAGATTCTTTNCAGCTTATAGCTATTACAAATAAGTCTGATATGAACATAGTAGAGCATGTGTCCTTATTACATGTTAGAGCACCTTCTGGGTATATGCCCAGGAGTGGCATTGCTTGGTCCTCAGGTAGTACTGTGTTCAATTTTCTGAAGAACTGCTAAACTGATTTCCAGAGTGGTTTTACCAGCTTGCAATCCCACCAGCAATGGAGGAGTTTTCCTCTTTCTCCATCCTCACCAGTATCTGCTGACACCTGAGTTTTTGATCTTAGCCATTCTGGCTGGTGTGCGGTGAAATCTCAGGGTTGTTTTGATTTACATTTCCCTAATAACTAAGAATGTTCAACATTTCTTTAGGTGCTTCTCAGCCATTCAGTATTTGTTAGTTGATAACTCTTTATTTCGTTCTATACCTTATTTTTTAATAGGGTTACTTGTTTCTCTGGAGTCTAGCTTCTTGAATTCTTTGGATATATTGTATATTATCCCTCTATCAGATGTAGGTTTGGTAAAGATATTTTCTCAATCTGTGTTGCCGTTTTGTCCTATTGACAGTGTTCTTTGCCTTACAGAAGCTTTGCAGTTTTATGAGGTCCCATTTGTCAATTCTTGATCTTAGAGGTCTGACCATGTGCTCAAGGATCTTCCCCACTTTTTTTCTGTTAGTTTCAGTATATCTGGTTTTATGTGGAGGTTCTTGATCCACTTGGACTTGAGATTTTTTTAAAGGAGAAAAGAATGGATCAATTTGTAATCTTCAACAAGCTAACAGCCGGGAGCCAGCAAACAAGGAATGAGTCAGAACTCAGGTGATTTCCGGTAAACCTGACCTCAAACTGTATTACATAGCAACTGTAATTAAAAAAAAAAAAAAAAAAAAACTTCATGGTATTGGTACAGTGATAGGCAGGAAAAATCAATGGAATAGAATTGAAGATCTAGAAATGAATCCACCCACCTATTATCACATTATCTTTGACAAGGGAGTTAAAAGGATCCAGTTGAAAAAAAAAATCAGCATTTTTAACAAATGGCCATGGTTGTGTTGCAGTAATTCTCCAATCCAAATATGCTCTGGCAATAAATACAAGCTGTGTGCCTAGATTGGACAGATCTACCACTCTACTACTATGTTACCATTTATGAGATGCCTTATAAGTTGTGGTTTCTCCAGGCCAAGTACATCTGCTCCACTTTCCTTCCTCCTACTCCTCCATCAGCCTCTCTCTCTCTCTCACACCTCCTTCTTCTACCAAGTTTCAACATCAGATGAAGTTTACCTTCCTCTGCCACTTCACCAGTTCTAGCATTTACTTTACCAATTAAAGGCTAAAGTTCTCTTTCTTTGTTGGATCTTTGTGTAGTTTAGATATCAGAAAAATTGTGGCTTCATAGAACTAATTGGATAGTGTTCCTCTGTTTCTATTTTGTGGAATAGTTTGAAAATTATTGGTATTAGGTCTTCTTTGAAGTTCTCAAAGAACTCTGTACTAAACCCATCTGGTCCAGGTTTTTTTGTTTGTTTGTTTGTTTGGGTTTTTTGGCTTTTTGTGTGTGGGGGAGTTGGGGGAAACTAATAATGACTGTTTCTATTTCTTTAGGGGTTCTGGGACTGTTTAGATGGTTTATTTGTTTATCTTATGATGACCTTTGGTACCTGGTATCTGTCTCAAATATAGTCCATTTGATCCAGATTTTCCAGTTTTGTTGAGTATAGGCTATTGTAGTAGGATCTGTTGATTTTTTGGATTTCCTCAGTTCCTGTTGTTATGTCTACCTTTTCATTTCTGATTTTGTTAATTAGTATACTGTCTCTGTGCCCTCTGGTTAGTCTGGTTAAGGGTTTATCTATCTTGGTAATTTTCCCAAAGAATCAACTCCTGGTTTGGTTGATTCTTTGTATAGTTCTTTTTGTTTCTATTTGGTTGATTTCAGCCCTGAATTTGATTATTTCCTGCTGCCTACTCCTCTTAGGTGTATTTGCTTCTTTTTGTTCTAGAGCTTTCAGGTGTGCTGTCAAGCTGCTAGTGTATGCTTTCTCCAGGTTCTTTTTGGAGGCATTCAGAGCTATGAGTTTTCCTCTTAGGACTGCTTTCTTTGTGTCCCATAAGTTTTGGTATGTTGTGGCTTCATTTTCATTAAACTCAAAAAAGCCTTTAATTTTTATGTTATTTTTTCCTTGACCAAATTATCTTTAGTAGAATGTTGTTCAGCTTCCATATGTATGTGGACTTTCTACTGTTTATTTTGCTATTGAAGACCAGCCTTAGTCCATTGTGATCTGACAGGATCTATTTGACAAAATCCAGCACTCCTCATGATAAAAGTCTTGGAAACATTAGAAATTCAAGGCCTGTACCTAAACATAGTAAAAGCAATATACAGCAAACCAGTAGCCAAAATCAAATTAAATGGAGAGAAACTTGAAGCAATCCCACTAAAATCAAGGACTAGACAAGGCTGCTCACTCTCTCGCTACCTATTCAGCATAGTACTGGAAGTCCTAACCAGAGCAATTAGACAAGAAAAGGAGGTCAAAGGGATAGAAATTGCAAAGGAAGAAGTCAAGATATCACTATTTCCAAATGATATGATAGTACATTTAAGTGACCCCCAAAATTCCACAAGAGAACCCCAACAGCTGATAAACAACTTTAGCAAAGTGTCTAGATATATAATTAAGTCAAACAAATATGTGGACTTCCTCTACTCAAGGAATAAACAGGCCGAGAAAGAAATTAGGGAAACAAAACCCTTCACAATAGTTACAAATAATATAACATGCCTTAGTGTGACTCTAACTAAGCAAGTGAAAGATCTTTATGACAAGAACTTCAAGTCTCTGAAGAAAGAAATCCAGAAATATCTCAGAAGATGGAAAGAGGACAACTCTTGACTCACTGGATTATTGTCAAGGATGTTGGAAGCAGAACTAAAAGCTGTTTGCAGAGTTTAGTGTGGCCCTCATTCCTGGCATTGCTACTTTTTAAATAACTTCATGTATAGTTTCTAAAGCTGTGGAGCTTATGTGTTACAGTCACACTAATGGGTGGCCCATAGTGTAGCTTACAGCAACTCCTAAAACCAAATCGCAAAGCTCATTATCTCTTGATTTCTACATTCTGAAGACACAAAGAGAAATACATTTTAGCTTTGATATTATCTATACTGAAGTTAAGAAAAGAAACGAATAATGTGTCAGCTAGTATTAGGCTATATAGTGATGTCAAATTGGAGTTTTCCCAGATAGACAGAATTAGCAAAGCTAGTCTAAGGAAGTCTTCAAACCAAATGAATGTATGGAATAAATCTAGATAATAAGAATAAATAAAATGTTCTTATACCCTAAACTTTTAAAATTCTCATACCACTATTAATCCAAGTATATATTTTTAAGTGTACTTGCAGTTCACTTAAAAATATAATATACTTGTTTATTTTCCATGTCCTATTCTTTGTAACTTGTGCATGAGTTGTTTATTTTGCATGTCTGAATACTTTGTAACTTGTGTATGACTCCTCATTTCTTTCCTCATTCTCTTTAACCCAAGTTGCTAGTTTATTTACTGGTTCCATCTTCCATGGGTTTTATATGGAACATTGATTTTTTGTTGTTGTTGTTGTTTGTTTTTATCTTTGTTTTTCATTTATTTCTCATTAGATTATGTCTTCTAATTGCATTCACATTGGAACAAAGAGCAGAACCTCCATTTTTTTATTCTAAAGCTGACAGCATTCTGTTACATACATAAACATATGTTACATATCACACACACACACACACACACACACACACATACACATACAGACACACACAGGTGTTATTTTGTTTATCCATTTGTGAATTGGTGGACACTTAGGCTATGTAGTGGTTAATCTTAATTTTCACATTAACATGCCTGGGAAGATGAAACCAAAATTGGGTAACTTTCATGATTGTTAATTGGCAAGGACAGGACAGTTCACCGTGGCAGTGGCACTCCTGGGAAGGTGTTCCTGAATTATATAAGAAATATAGTTTATAGATCTAGAAATCAGTGCTCCTTTGTATTCTCTGCCTTACCTCCTCCTGCCAGGTTTATGCCTTGGCTTTTCTTGATGATTTACTTTGAATTATATATATAATGTGAAACAAATTTAGGTCACAGTATCACAGCAACAGAAATCAAACTAGGATAATGTCCTGGCAAACAATTAATTACCACTGATGTTATGCATATCTCTATGTTCTTTGATATTTTCCATTGGTGTTTGCTTTCATTCTAATGACAGTACCATATGTTTTAATTATTAGAACTCTATTGTACTACAATTTTAGATGAAGTGTCCTATGCTCTTTTTTCTCAGGATACCTTTGGCTTTCAAGTGGGTTTTTTTCCCTTCTTAATTTTTTATATGTGATTCCTTAGGAATTTTCAATTTCTGTGAGAAATAGATATGTTTAAGGGAGTGTATCAGTTGTATAATTTTTGGATAGCAGAGGCAAGTTAAGAATATCCATTCTTATATTGTATAAATGTGTGATGCTATTCCATTTATGTTTGCTTTTATTATTTCATCTTTTATGATCCAAAGATCTTAATTTCATTTTTAGGCAGATAATTATCTGTACATAGGAATGCTACTAACTTTTATATTGTCATTCATTTTTATGGTATTATCCACTTGAAGACTGTATCTGTTTTTCGGATGGACCATATCTGGGGATAGTCACAGTATTGATCAAAAATTTCCTTGGTGGGTGAAAAATATAAAATTTCATAATTCAATTTAAAGTTCAATTTTACTATTTCTATGTTAATTATTACTTAGGACGCTATTGTAAATTAAATATTTGGATTTGTAACCTGGCATGTGTAGAGAAGAGAAAAATTGTTTATCAGTCAAGTCCTGGCCCCAGTTGTTAATTAGTAGCTACTCTTAACTTTAATTAGATCAAAGAATATTTTGACACTTAGTATTTTATAAGTTAGAGAAAGAGTTATAGTTCTAGCATTTGTCATAGAACATGGGGATTCTGATCTATATTATTTTTTGTTTTATAATTTTCTAAATTCACAGTGCTGTAATTACTCATAATTATATGACAAACTCTTACAACACAATCTAGATATTTCACATAGTGACAAGTAATGATAAAATTAGTTTTTTGATTAAATAAAATGTACTAGTTTTCCATGGTAAACACAAACCTAAGGTAATAAAATCACTCAAAGAGAAAAACTGCACACATTTTTTTCCAAACACCAAGTTGACATTATTTTACACTCTGCTCTCAAGGCAGGATCTTGGAAAATGCTTATTTTTCCTGTTTCATGAAGACTGGCCCTGTAAAGTGACCCTCAATCCCAGCAAGAGCAATTTTGTTACATGTCACTGAATACCAATCTGTAATTAATTTGTCTTGAAGCCTCAAACTTACTTCTGAAAATCTATCCTTTCATCTCAAAGTTTTTTGTAAGTCAAAGACTTTGACAATCTATGGTGATTCAGCACATGATATAGATAGAGCCTAGTAGAATATTTTATGGCTGTTTATAAAGTCCCTGAACATTAATTCACCCAATCACAATTTAAGAGAGATGTTTGACCTACTTTGCAGCTCAGTTGCTTTAGCAGAACATGTTTATCCTTCTTGTGAGTGCTGACCTGTTTCCTGTAACATCTTCAAATGATTATTACAAAATGTTTAGGGTAGAATTTTCCTTCTTATAGAAGAGATATTAACTCAGAAGAAAACTGACTTTGATTAGACATAATCAGTGTAAAGGAAATAAATCGTTCACCCTTTACCCCACCTTGATTTTCCTGTCCCTGGAATTACCCAACTGAGTTGATTGTATGAGCTCATCAAAAATAATTCCTCTTCACTTTACAAAACCATTTAATGTCACCATTCACCTCTCTCTCTATTTCTTTATGTGTTAAAATCATCTTTCTAGAATATGTGTGTTTAATAAACATTATAATATAATATTAAATATATATTAAAATGAGTGTTGCTGACATATTTCCTTGTTCTTGACTGTGGTATCTTCTTCAATATTATTGTACCTGAGTATATACCGATTGAATACATGAATAAATGAATGAAGGAAGGAATGCTAATTTTCTACTGAAGCATTTGAATTTTCCTTTTTTAATTCATGCAGTGTTGTTTAAAAAGTTAGAAACTGTTGTATTTTGGACTGTCAATCAGAATTAAACATATTGATAGGTGTAGCCATAATTATATAGCTTTATCCAATTGTTTGGAGAACAGTTGTATCTGGCCTTATATAAAAGACCAGGGACCAAAAACCAAACCAAACCAACCAACCAAACAAACAAAAAAAACCAAACCAAACCAACCAACCAACCAGCCAACCAACCAACCAAAAACACCAGCAGGGCAGTGGTGGCACACAACAATTCCAACACTTGGCAGTCAGAGGCAGGCAGATTTCTGTGTTTGAGGCCAGCCTGGTCTATAGAGTGAGTTCCAGCACAGCCAGGATTACACAGAGAAACCCTGTCTCATGTCTCAAAAAGCCAAAAAAAAAAAAAAAAAAAAAAAAAAAAGAAAAAAGAAAAAAGAAAAGAAAAGAAAAACAAACAAACAAAGAAAGGCCAGGGAAACCCTGCAAATTAAGCACTTAATGTTTTTTACATAAAAATTCAAGGTCTGTAGCTTGGTATCCTTTGTATTGGAGAATGGGAAATGAGGTTAATGAGAACTCATGGAGCTGGTGATTATGTGTTGCAGCTTATTGTAATGCATAAATTACATTTAAACCATGTTCTGTAATTTGAAAATGATATATATGGCTATTAACAGTAATCCTTATCAATCTCTAACCCTTTTTGTAAATATCCAATGTTCAGCTTAATATCATAATAATTTTTCATGTGTTAGTAGAGGAACATGGGTAGGTTTAAATTGAAATAATTACAAAATTCTTTCAATTAGATTTGAGAATTAGGCCTATCAAATGATAATAAATGAAAAACTCCAACACAATGAGGGAAACTACACCCTAGAAAAATCAAGAAAATAATCTTTCAACAAACCTAAAAGAAGATAGCCACATGAACAGAATTCTAACTCTAACAAAAAATAAAAATTAAAATTAACAGGAAGGAACAATTACTTTTCCTTAATGTTTCTTAATACCAATGGACTCAATTCCCCAATAAAAAGACATAGACTAACAGACTGGTTACATAAACAGGACCCCACATTTTTGCTGTATTCAGGAAACCCACCTCAGTGACAAAGACAGACACTACCTCAGAGTAAAAAGTAAAATTGAACAATTTTCCAAGCAAATGATCCCAAGAAAAAACTGGAGTAGCCATTCTAATATCAAATAAAATCGAATTTCAACCTGAAGTATTCAAAAGAGATAAGGAGGCACACTTCATACACATCAAAGCTAAAAACCTACCAAGATGAACTCTCAATTCTGAACATCTATGCTCCAAATGCAAGGGTATCCACATTCATTAAAAACTACGAAAGCTCAAATAGTGGGAGAATTTAACACCTCACTCTCATCAATGGACAGTTCATGGAAACAGAAACTAAGCACAGACACAATGAAATTAATGGAAGTTATAACATAAATGGATTTAACAGAAAACCATAGAAAATTTTAACGTAAAACAAAAGGATATACCTTCTGTTCAGAACATCATGGTACCATCTCCACAACTGATCATAAAATTGGTCAGAAAACAGGCCTCAACAGATACAAGAAGATTGAAATAATCCCATGCATTTTATCACATCCCAATGGAAAAAGGGTGGTCTTCAATAACAACATAAACAATAGGAAGCCCACCTACATGTGGAATCTGAACAATATTCTACTCAATGGTAACTTGGTCAAGGAAGAAATAAAGAAAGAAATTAAACAATTTTTAGAGTTTAATGAAAATGAAGCCACAATATACCAATACTTATGGGACATAATGGAAGCAGTCTTAAGAGGAAACCTCATAGCTCTGAGTGTCTGCATGCACTAGCAGCTTGACAGCACACCTGAAAGCTCTAGAACAAAAAGAAGCAAATTCACCAAAGAGGAGTAGAAAGCGGGAAATAATCAAACTAAGGGCTGAAACCAACCAAGTAGAAACAAAAAGAACTATACAAAGAATCAACAAAACCAGTAGCTGGTTCTTTGAGAAAAAAACAAAATAGATAAACATTTAGCCAGCGTAACTAGAGGGCACAGAAACAGTTTCCTAAATGACAAAATCAGAAATGAAAAGGGAGACGTAACAACAGAAACTGAGGAAATCAAAAAATGATCAGATCCTCTGCAAAAGCCTATACCCAACAAAACTGGAAAACCAGGATTAAATGGGCAATATTTGAGACAGATAGCAGATACCAAAAATAAATCAGGATCAGATAAACCATCTACACAGTCCCATAACCCCTAAAGAAATAGAAATAGTCACTATTAGTTTCCCCACCAAAAAACAAAACAAAACAAAACAAACAAAACAAAAAACAAAAAACATGACCAGATGGGTTTATTGCAGAGTTCTTTAGACCTTCAAAGAAGACCTAATACCAGTAATCTTCAAACGATTTCACAAAATAGAAGCAGAAGGAACACTACCCAATCAGTTCTATGAAGCTACAATTACTCTGACACCTAAACCAAACAATGACCCTACACAGAAAGAGAACTTCTGACCAAAATACTCAATAAAATTCTTGCTAATCAAATGCAAGAATGCATGAAAATGAACATTCACCATGATCAAGTAAGCTTAATCCCAGGGATTATGGGATGCTTCAACATACAAAAATCCATCAAGCAATCCACTACATAAACAAACTCAAAAAAAAAAAAACCCCATATGTACATATCATTAGATGCTGAAAAAGTATTTGATAAAATTCATCATCCCTTCATGTTAAAAGTCTTGGAAAGATCAGGAAATCAAGGCCCATACCTAAACATACAGCAAACCAGGAACAACCATCAAACTAAAGAAGTTTGAAGCAATCCCACTAAAATCAGGGATAGAGAAGGCTCCCCACTTCAATATAGTACTCAAAGTTCTAGCTAGAGCAATTAGACAAGAAAAGGAGGTCAAAGGGATACAAATTGGAAAGGAAGAAGTCAAAATATCACTATTTGCAGATAATATGATAATACACTTAAGTGATCCCAAAAATTTCACCAGAGAACTCCTAGACCTGATAAACAACTTCAGCAAAGTAGCTGGATATAAAATAAAATCAAACAAATCAGTGGACTTCCTCTACACAAAGGATAAACAGGCGGAGAAAGAAATTAGGGAAACAACACCCTTCACAGTAGTCACAAATAATATAAAATGCCTTGGTGTAACTCACTAAGGAAGTGAAAGATCTGTATGATAAGAACTTCAAGTCTCTGAAGAAAGAAATCGAACATTTCAGCTGATGGCAAGATCTCCTATGCTCAAAGATTGGCAGGATTAATATAGTAAAAATAACTTTCTTGCTGAAAGCAATCTACATATTCAATGCAATCCCAATCAAAATTCCAGCGAAATCTTCACCAAGTTAGAAAGGGTAATTTCCAAATTCATCTGGAATAACATAAAACCTGGCATAGGAAAACCTATTCTCTACAATAAAAGAACTTCTGGTTATAGAAATGGAGAGGAGGAATGAACCCACACACCTATGGTCATTTGATCTTTGACAAAGGAGCTAAAACCATACAGTGGAAAGAAGACAGCATTTTCAACAAATGGTGCTGGCTCAATTGGCAGTTAGCATTTAGAAGAATGCAAATTGATCCATTCTTATCTCCTTGTACAAAACACAAGTCCAAGTGGGTCAAGGACATTCACATAAAACCAGATACACTAAAACTAATAGATAAAAAAATTGGGGAAGAGCCTTGAGCACGTGGGCACAGGGGAAAATTTCCTGAAAATAACACCAATAGCCTATGCTCTAAGATCAAGCATTGACAAATGGGGCCTCATACAATTGCAAAGCCTCTGTAAGGAAAAGGACACTGTCAATAGGACAAAATGACAACCAACAGATTGGGAAAAGATGTTTACCAATCCTACATCTGATAAAGGGCTAATATCCAATATATACAACAAACTTAATAAGTTAGACTCCAGAGATCCAAATAACCCTATTAAAAGTGGGGTACAGAGCTAAACAAAGAATTCTCAACTGAGGAATACCAAATGGCTGAGAAGCACCTAGAGAAATGTTCAACATCCTTATTCATTAGGGAAATGAAATCAAAACAACCCTGAGATTCTACCTCATACCAGTCAGAATTATGAAGATCGAAAACTCAGGTGACAGAGATGCTGGCAAGGTTGTGGAGAAAGTAAAACATTCCTCCATTGCCGATGGGATTGCAACCTGGTAAAACCACTCTGGAAATCAGTTTAGTAGTTCTTCAGAAAATTGGACATAATACTACATGAGGACCTAGCAATACCACTCCTGGGCATATATCCAGAAGATGCTCTAACATGTAATAAGGACATATGGTCCACTATGTTCATAGCAACCATTTCTCATAGCCAGAAGCTGGAAAGAACCTAGTTGTTCCTCAACAGATGAATGGATACATAAATTGTGGTACATTTACACAATAGAGTACTATTCAGCTGTTGAAAGCAATGAATTTTTGAAAGTCTTAGGCAAATGAATGGAACTAGAAAATATCATCATAAGTGAGGTAACCCAGTCACAAAAAAACACATATGGTATGCACTCACTGATAAATGGATATTAGCCAATAAGCTAGGAATACCCAAGATATAATTCACAGACCACATGAAGCTCAAGACCAAGGAAGAACAAATTGTGGATGTTTCTATCCCTTTTAGAAGGGGAAATAAAATAGCCATGGAAGGAATTAAAAAGACGAAGTATAGAGCAGAGACTGAGGGAATGACCATGCAGACACTGCCCCACCTGGGGATCCATCCCATATACAATCACCAAACCCAGACACTATTGTGCTTGATGACAAGAGAGGCTCAGTCAGTGCCTGAAAAATATAGAAGTGGATGCTCACAGCCATTCACTAGACTGAGCACAGGGTCCCCAGTGAAGGAGTTAGAGAAAGGAACAAAGGAGCTGAATGGGTTTGCAGCCCTATAGGAGAAACAACAATATGAACTAACCAGTACCCTCAGAGCTCCCTGGGACTAAACAATAAATCATAGATTACAAATGGTGGGACTTATGGCTCCAGCTGCATATGTAGCAGAGGATGTCCTTCTTGGACATCAATGGGAGTAAAGGCCCTTGGCCCTGTGAAGGCTCTATGCCCCAGTGTAGGTGACTCCCAGGTCAGGGAAGCAGGAGTGGTGATAGGAAGCAGTGATGAGCAGGGGGAGTGGGGATAGTTTAGGGAGTTTTTGAGGGTAAACCAGGAAAGGGGATAATATTTGAAATGTAAATAGATAAAATATTTCATAAAATTTAGAATGACAAAAAAGGAAGGTTGAGAGCCACTGAATGTCTTTCATGTTTTATATTTTTTTCTTTTTTATTATTTTCTTTATTTACATTTCAAATGCTATCCTGAAAGTTCCCTATACTCCCCCTCCCCACCCTGCTCCCCTACCCACCCACTCCCACTTCTTGGCCCTGGAGTTCCCCTGTACTGGGACATATATAGTTTGTAAGTCCAAGGGGGCCTCTCTTCTGAATGATGGTCTACTAGTCCATCTTCTGCTACATATGCAGCTAGTGATAGGAACTCTGGGGGTACTGGTTAATTCATATTGTTGTTCCACTTATAGGGTTGCAGACCTCTTCAGCTCCTTGGGTACTTTTCCTAGCTCCTCCATTGGGGGCTCTGTGTTCCATCCAATAGATGACTTCAGTATTTGCTAAGCACTGGCATAGCCTCACACTAGACAGCTATATTAGGGTCCTTTCAGCAAAATCTTGCTGGCATATGTAATAGTGTCTGGGTTTGGTGACTGATTATGAGATGGATCCCTGGGTGGGGTAGTCTCTGGATGGTCTGTCCTTTCATCTTAGTTCCAAACACTGTCTCTGTAACTCCTTCCATGGGTATTTTATACCCTATTCTAAGGAGGAATGAAGTATCCACATGTTGGTCTTCCTTCTTTTTTTTGTGTGTTTTGCAAATTGTATCTTGGGTATTCTAAGTTTCTGGGTTAATATTCACTTA
>NC_034610.1:54776437-54811550 GCF_900095145.1 Mus pahari | reverse complement strand
TGTGAATTCTCAGTTTAGTTCTATACCCCATTTTTTGATTGGGTTGTTTGGATTTTTGGTGATTAACTTCTGTGGTGTCTTTAGTTAACCAAGATCTTGAGTTGACAAAGATAATACTTGCATTCCAGATCAATGGAACCATCCTTTGTAGGGCAGGTAAAGCAGACAGATGTGTGTCAGCAAACCGTGTGCCCTCTCAGAGAGAAGGTCCACTCAGAACAAGGGATTATAGACTGTGAGTTCTTAGTTATTTCCATGTGATACCAAGCTCTAGAAAGTAAATCCAAAGGTCTTGTCAAAACAAAACAACAACAACAAAAAACAAACAAACAAAAAACAAAACAAACAAACAAAAAAACTGCCAGGAACTAGAGTAGGAGTTTTATCATGTCTCTCACCCTGAAAGTGGGCACATCACACTTTTGAAAATGCCATCTTGATTTATAAAAAGCTTGTTCTAAATGTCAGATCACTGGTTGATAGCCCGATTTTAGGATTAGAACCTAAGTCTAGCACTGACCTGCTTCCATTTCCCTGGGGCCATTTTTTCTTTGTTGGCCTTTATGGTCTGGTTTCTTTTCAGTGTTAGAAAACCCTTGAGGATGTCCAGTATGTTAAATTGGAGTTCCTTCCTAGACAAACCAGCTTTCCTGCTGCTTAATTTGGATTCATTCAGTTCTCCATTATTTCCTAAACTAAAGGCTCTGTTTACAACTACCAATGTGTGCTATCAACTGGAAACTTTGTATGTGGGTATGACATTTATACATCTTTCAATACTGATGGCATAAAATCTAGAGCATGTTAAAGAAGAGAATGTAATTAACTCAGTATATGTATAGTGACATAACAGTGTATTTGATCAAAGTAAGAATGATATTCTGGGTCACAGTGGTACAACAGAAAAGGGAGCACAAGAAGTTTAACGTCTCCCTGCCTGCTGGTTTGCAAATGCAAGCTACCCATTTGTCATCTACCTTCAACAATGTAATAAACACCACCAATTCTGGCACCCAAGATAGTTTGGATCTTTAGCCAAAGGGCAAGATCTTCATGTGTCATACCAGATCAATTCTAAGCAATAGCTTCAGTACCAATCAAATGTGTAGAGCTTTGATCTTTCTCATTCTTTTCATTTAGCATTACTCATCATTGTTCTGTATAAAAAAATTCAGAATAGATTTTTGAAAAACATATGTTTCTCCCCTGCCCTTATTTTGGAAGACCTGAATAAACTTTCCCGAGTTATTTGTTTCCTAAGTATATGTATCAAATACTAATTAGGTCCAGCTTAATTTTGGCTTCAGATATTTTGGAGATATGGTTATCAATACCAGGTATCTGTAATGTTAGGAATCAGATGCTCCCCAGCCTGCTTTAAGCAAGTCAGTGCCAGCAGCCAGGTCATTAGTAGCTGCTAAATAAAACATGACTAACCTTTAAAAGGTCCCTGGCATCACAGTCATTCTCTCTGTCTTTGTCTGTCTGTCTACCTGCCTGCCTGCCTGTCTGTCTGTCTGTCTGTCTATATCTGCTTCTCTGTCTCCTCCCAAATTCCTATTTTATTCACGATAAGAAGCAGCCTTCCCCTGTAACCCCAACCCCAATTAATCTCTTGAATGAGATCAGTTCAGTGGTGTGATTTCTGATGCATTCCTTGGCCTGGACCTACCAATGTATTCTTCTGCTTGAAAACTCTAACATGTATGTTGTTTGAACTCTAAACATTTTTGGTTTTTATGTAAGGATAGACAGCAGATTTTCTCATACAATTGTCTCCATAGATTCCAGTGTATCTTTTGACCTTCCTATTTTTATCAGCTTTTCTACATCTTTCTTTTAGGAATGATCTTTTTTCTAAATGAAGACATATCTGAAGATACATGGATAATATTAAGCTGTAGCTGAGTTGTATGGAACAAACAATTTTTGTAGACTATACAAATTTCTTTGAAACCAACAAACAATACCCAAAAACATGTTATAATAAAATTGATGATTATATTAATTTTTGTTTGAACTTCATCAAATTTTATGTCATCGACTATATTTTTATTACCCAGTCAGCTTCATGGCACTCCAACAAAATATCTGAGCTGAATTAGGAGAATAGTGTATATTTTGGCTTATAATTTTAAAGATTGTACTACACAATGATGTCTCCTTGTTTGTAGTGAGAACATTGTATTGGGAGCATCATCTCATGACCAAGAAATAAGGGAGAGAGGGAGGATAAAAGGAATGGAGGGAGGGAAAGAGAGAAGGAAGGAGGGAAAGGAAAATATAAGAATATTTTGAAATTCATGACTATAATAACTTAAGACTCATAACTCCAGTAAACTAAGCATATGTTCTTAGGTGACAACCTAAATGTGAATACAACCACATCCCAAGAGTGTCAAGAGAGGACTAACCCATCAATACACAGAATGCTGGAAAATATTTTTCTAAGCCGTGGAACAATTTGTTCTCATTTTTTGTTTTTTCCTTTTGAAAAATTTATTCTATGTACTTTGATCATAATTACACTTTCGCAGCATGCTCCCTCATTTATATCTACCCTCTACCCTACCCATACAGCTTTGTATTTCAATTTGATGGTTTGTTTGTTGTTTTTTTATTTTTAAACTTTATCCTTATAGTCTTCAGTGTATGACATTCCACTGGTGTATGGACAACCCACCAGAGTCCCGATGCTTAAGTTAAACAAACTCTCCCTTTGCTAACAGCTTCCCATGGCCAACAGCTCCACAGTAACCCTTACTTATCCTTGCTTTTCTGTCTCTTCCCCAGTCCCGTGGATGTTGTGCTACCAAATTTAATGTCAACGTGACACAAGCTAGAGTTTCTGAGGGAAAGGAAACTTCAGTATAGAAAATCACCTCACCAGGTTTGCCTGTGTGCAAGCCTATGGAGAATTTTCTTCATTGATGACATCTTTAAGGCACTTATGTTCATGGTACCTTAAAATTCATTGGGGAGTGTGGAAAGAATGTGAAAAGCATATGGGAGGGGAAGGAGGAAATAGTCTATTTGAGGATGTGCCTTTGCAGAATCAGGAGAGAGAAGACTAAAGGCAAATGGAAGGGGAAAGGACCCTGTACTGGCTAGTTTTGTGTCAACTTGACACAGGTTGGAGTTATCACAGAGAAAGGATCTTCAGTTGGGGAAATGCCTCCCCAAGATCCAGCTGTAAGGCATTTTCTCAATTAGTGATCAAGGGTGGAGGGTCCCTTATGGGTGGGACCATCCCTGGGCTGGTAGTCTTGGGTTCTATAAGAGAGCAAACTGAGCAAGCCAGGGGAAGCAAGCCAGTAAAGAATATCCCTCCATGACCTCTGCAGTTTGATTTCTGTATCAGCTCCTGCTCCCTGACCTGCTTGAGTTCCAGTCCTGACTTCTTTCAGTGATGAACAGGAATGTGGAAGTATAAGCTGAATAAACCCTTTCCTCCCCAACTTGCTTCTTGGTCATGATGTGTTATCCAGAAATAGAAACCCTGACTAAGACAGACCCTGAGACAGGATTGTAGATAAAACTATTTCAGTTAAAGGGAAAGAAAGTTTGTTGTCACAGTAAGGATGTTCAGAAGAAAAATGGCTCTTCAAGTCATGTACTTTCTTTAAGTACAGGAAGGTCTCCCTCACTGAAAGACAGAGTGGGTTGAGTGTGTGGTTCCTGGTAGGGTGGTTGTGAGGAGGAGTGATTAAGGAAGAGAAATAGCAGAATAGCAGGCAAAGCAGCCTGTGAGTCACAGCAACTGAAGCAGTTCAAAAGCCCAAATTTTGAGAAGATATTGCAGGCACAATGGTTGTATGAGGAACAAAGTCTGAATGTGAAATGCAGTGTTCTCTGTGACATAATATAGACTTTGGGTACATTCAATATTAATTGGGGAACAATGGAAATTTGTGAATGACAAGAAAATGACTGATTTATGTATGGGAAGTCTATTCTAGTTGAGTTCCACAGAGGATAGAAAGAGATCAGAGTTGGAGTTAATAGCATTGGAAGCAATTGTTACAGAGATGGGAGCCAGAAGCATGTCTATAGAGGTATTACATGAGACTAGGGGCGGGGCAATGTTAGAGGTCAGCTATTTAATAAAGCAGGCTTTATAACAGCATAAGAAGAGAATGAGAAAGACATATCTATGTCAAGAAGAAGTTTCAGCAATGGTTATTGTTTAGCAGAATGAGTAACATGATTATTTGACTAGGGAATATTTCCTTTTTGTGCTTTGTGTAGTATCTCCACAAGACTGTCAGTCATTTTGCAAATGTACAAGATATTGAAATACATTCTGGCCTTTTAGTTTTTCAGGATATTTTCAAATCTCAGTGATGGTTATCAATTGCATTAAAGTAGTTTTGATCTTGCATCAAAGAATTGTTATAAATTAATTGTCAACACGAAAGTAAACCAATGAAAAGGCTACATAGTTCAGAGTCACAGAAGATTGCTTAATACTGAGAGAGTGATTTTCCTAAGTACAAGTCATAATCATTTTAGAGTTGTAATCTAGACTCTATTGACCATTAAAGTCTACAGTATTTAATGGTATAACTTGGGCTATGGTTTTTTAAAAATGTTCTTAAAGTGGTAATACTAGAGGTATGTAAAAACATTTTTTAATTTATTAATTGATTTATTTTTTGAACTCCATATTTTAACCACTCCCCAGTCCCCCCTCCGACTGTTTCACATCCCATAGCTCCTTTCTAACCCCCCCCCCGTCTCCACATGGATATCCCCAACCCCAACTCATGCAACCTCTAAACTCCCTGGGACCTCCAGTCTCTTGAGGGTTAGGTGCATCATCTCTGAATGAACACAAACTGGGCAGTCGTCTAATCTATGTATGTTGGGGGTGTCATATCAGCTGCTGTATGCTGCCTGTTTGGTGGTACACTGTTTGAGAGATCCTGGGTGTCCAGATTAATTGAGACTGCTGGTCCTCCTACAGGGTCACCCTTCTCCTCAGCTTCTTTCAGCTTTCCCTAATTCAACAACAGGGGTCAGCCGTTTCTGTCCATAGGTTGGGTGCAAATAACTATAATAGTCTGCATCTGACTATTTCAACTGCTTTTTCGGTCTTCCAGAGTGTAGTCATGCTAATTCCCTTTTTGTGAGCGCTCCACAACCTCGGTTCCAAAGTGAGATCCAGGTCAAGGGGAAGTCCCAAGGCCTGACACTATTACTGAGGCTATGGAACGCTCACAAAAAACATAGGTTTTTACTGAGTTTATTTTCTAGTCATGTTCTTTATAAATTCGCTCAAATTTAAGTTTAATTTATTATAGCCTACATTATATCTATTTTCTAGGGAAAATGTTCTAAGTTCTAAGCACAATTTGGCCTAAGAACTAACTAAGGAGATATTTTCATTTAGTAGAGATTTTCTGTGTAAGCATGAGGGTATGAGTTCAGATTCTTTGACCACATGAAAGTATAGTTTGTGGAAAAACTCATATATGCACGTAGTATTTGATAGGTGATGATTGTAACCAAAGAAGAAATAAATGATAGTGTTCTTCTATCAAGACCAACACAAGGCAGATTTCACCTACTCCAACTGATCATAGTCCTAAGTGAAACATGATTGTGAATCACCTTTAATTGTGTAAAATGAAGGGGGCAGGTCTGTATTCTTCTCCACAGCCTTATTGTATTTCTTAAATTACCAAAAATAGATTGACAAGTGTACCCTTCAGCCTAGATCACAAAGTTCATGGGTTTCTTGGGAAATTTATGGTACAAAGTGATTGACTGATGAACTTCAGTTTATGTTCTATATATTGATCTTCCTCAGTCTATGTGTTTAGGCTAAAAATATTGTCCTCAGCACAAAGTAGTCAAATTTGTGGATCAGGGTGATGGTTCAGTGAGTAAAGGCACTTACTGCCAATGTTAAAAACGTGAATTCAATCCTTTAGATTCACATGGTTCCCAAAAAGATCCAGTTTGTACACATTATTCTTGATCTTCACATATGCACCATAAAATAAGTATATGTGCATATACACACACATGTATTCATTAAAAATAAATAAATATAATTTTAAGAGGTAAGATTATTAATTAATTTATTTTTGCAACTGAAGTGTTTAAATGCTCATTCTTTTGTATCTTTCATTTGTAATGAGAAAGAAAGCACATATAAGCCAAATTAACTTAAATATTAAAGATATTCCTCTATGGTAATGTTTTAATAGATTCAATTCATAACATAAAATACTTTAAATAGAAACATCTTATATTTTCCAAACTATTTACAATATTTTAAGTGAATTCCTATGGCTAAAGGCTTGTGTTTTGTAATGCATTTGAACCAATAATATTTTAATAACAGTCATGGTGAACTTTACAAATAGTTTTTTTTTTTATCTTCCTAAACACCTCCTCAGAACCTCCTCTCACACATTAGAACTAATTAGAAAATATGTCCCAGGAATTTGGCACTTTTTGAAGAAAAGGGATAAAAAAATTGTGTCAAAATGATTACTGCCAGCTTCAAAAACAGCCATGTAAGAGCTTAATGGAACACTATTTTTTTTTATTAATCATCACACATAAATGCCATTGAAAACAGAATTATATATTATAAATGTTACTTATTATGTAACAGGGCAATCAGCTTCTTTTTCATTAGATGTCTTGGGAAGAATAAAAGAGTTTGTGGCCTCAAGATTAAGAATCCACTGACAGAAAAGGGACAAAAAGGAGTTGATTGAACTGATTAAGTGAAGAGAAATGATTTATCTTGTTTTCACCATATGATTTTAAAATAATACTTATTGATTGAGTGGTATTTTATTATAATCGCACGAGTTTCCCTTTACCTTTCCACACTCCAAACCCTCCATTGGATTCCCTCTGTGTTCTCCTCTTTTATATCAGTTGCTTTCTGTCTCTCTTTTTCTCTATCTCTCATACACAAAACATATATATATATATATATATATATATATATATATACACATACTTATGTATATATACATATACATTTGTAAATAATGTGCCCAGTCTTTATATAAAGTCGGTATATTTTCAGGACTAACCGTTTGGTTTTGTGCAAACCAATCAATGTACTCTTCCCTGGGGAAGAGGATTCCTCCTGCTCTCAGTATCCCTTGGTTACCTGAAGCTCTTTGCATGGGACTGAGACCTCATGAGTGTTCACCCTTTCATATTTCCATGTCTGTTGGTGGTGTTTATGGTCAAGTCATGTTTGGGCAGCCCTGTTCGTGAGACTTCATGGGTATAGCTTCTGACATTACTAGGAGATGCAATCCCATAGCAAATTTCTTTTCTCCTGGATCTTACTCTCTCCACTCTATCTTCTACAATGATCCCTGAACCTTAAGTACAGGAATTATATTGCAGATGTGTATGTTGGGGCTAAGCTTTTCCTTCTGTATTTGTTTTCTGTAACAGTATCTGGCTCTTGCAAAATGAAATTTCCATAAGGAGCGGTGAGGGCCTCTGTTATCTGTGGATGTAAGGACGAATATATAGAATGAAGTTAGAGATTATGCTGGATAAGTAAAGTAGTGATTGTAGGATCTTCTTTATTTTTTATTTTTTTTATTATTATTTTCTTTATTTACATTTCAAATGCTATCCCGAAAGTTCCCTATACCACCCCCACCCCTGCTCCCCTACCCACCCACTCCCACTACTTGGCCCAGGCCTTCCCTTGTGCTGGGTCATATAAAGTTTGCAAGACCAAGGGGCCTCTCTTCCCAGTGATGGCCGATTAGGCCATCTTTTGCTATATATGCAGCTAGAGACACAAGCTCAGGGGGTACTGGTTAGTTCATATCATTGTTCCACCTGATTGTAGGATCTTCTGCAAGATCCAAAACTTTACTACATGTGTGTAGTTGGTTAGGTTGCCAGTGCCGGATATGATTTCCTTAAGAGTGGACCTTAAGTTCAATTATATAGCTCTTGATTATGGCCAGGATATGAGTGCCACTATTGAACTTTTAGGGTTATTATGCTATGGTGGACTTTGTGGTGAGTAAAAGTGTTAGTCGCTTTTAGTTTGGAAGCTTCCATGGTGCTTCTGGTACTGTGAAAGCTAGTAATCCAGGTGGAGGGTTTAAGGTCAGATTGAGCTTGGGTCCAGTGGACCCTGTGTTCAAAGTGAATAGTGTCCTAATTCCTTCCTTCCACTCTAGTGGTGGTAATAACCAAAGACAATAGCAACTGCCTATAATTTTATTTTAATAAGTTTTTGAAAGATTACATATAACATGTGAGATCTTTAGGGACAAGATCTTATCATTGAGTTCAAAAGCCAAGAGGAATAAGGAGAACCATTATTATTTTGGGACAGTTTGGGACCCCCTGAAGAAATCATACACATTATCCTTCCCCTGGTTCTGGAATTTTCATTCAGTAACATAAATTCTGGAGAAATTTGCGAAATCCTTGTTGTTTATCTCCCTCCAAACTCTTTAAAACATTTTTTTAAAAAATTGATTATAAGATAATAGTTTTGCACATGGCCTTTTAAAACTTCCTTTTTTACTTTTTAAAAGCAACCCACTGGGGTGTTTCTAGATGTCTGCTATTTATAGGATTCTAAGATGAGCACATAAAATAAATTTAAAATTAAGATGCACATATACAGTAAAGCATGTGTTAGTTTTTATGTGCCTATTTTACCCTGCTCAATAGATTTTTCCATCTTCATTTATTTAACTGAAGGTTTCATAATTTCACTTTACTTATAAGCTGAATTAAAGTCCATTGTGCATAGATACTACATTTTCTTTTTCCATCAATTGATGGAACATCTGGCTTGACTCCATTTTCTAGCTTTTATGAATGGTGCTGCACAACAACAAGAAAACTTCTCAATGAAAGGAATGATAGATATAAACACAGTATTCTCAAAAGAAGATTTATACATTACTACTACACTTCTTTAAGGAGTGCTCAGGACCAATAGTCATCAGCAAATGTCAATTGAAATTATTAATCCATCTTACCCCAGACATTATAGTTACTATCAAGAAATCATGTGACAACAAATACTGCAAGGAGGTAGAGAAAAAGGAACACTTATTACTGGTGCTGGGATGTTATCTGGTCCAGCTACTATGGAAATCAGTGTGAAGAATCCTCAGAGAAGATACAAATGGATTTTAATATAACACACTCAACTCCTTGTCAAATGTAAAAGGGATTCTATATCCTACAGAAATATGTGTACAGCCATGTACATTGCTACAGTATACTTAAGAAATTATAATATTTGATACAGGAGAGCCTAAGTCAGATTTACAAAACTAATAGTTCCTAAAATGAATAACATATAAGAGTCAATTGAAATTTTTTTTTACAAAAGTTACTTTTCCAAAATAAATTTTATGAAAGAATAAGATATTTTGTAGAAGAAACTCTAACAGATGGCAGGATGTAGATAAGATCCCTAAGTTATCATAGCAACAGCAGCAGAAAAGTATGTGTGATATTCAAAGAATGGCAAAGATAATTTTCAGTTAAGACAAGGATGAAGAAATTCAGAAAAAGAGATACATTAATAGAGGAAATGTTTATAATATACTTTCAGGTAAAAAGTTTTATTTCTTCAGTTTCCTGTGGCCCCTGTGCTTTGAACTTATGATATACAAGTGTATGGACAAAAGAGTTAAGTTAAAGTCGGGAAAGGATGAGAAATGTCAGTGGGAGTGGGCCAAGGAAAGGGAGAAATGGAGAAGAAAGCAACGAAGGAAATCAGAGAAGGTGAGAGAGGTAACACAGATGAGGTGGGAAAGGAGTAATGTTATAGATTGACATGTCAAACACAAAGCTGCATGGATGTAGCATGTAATAATCAAACTAGAGGATACAACGTGTAGCTCCACAAGCAAGCTTTGAAAAATTATCTGTAAGCAAAGAACAATATTGTCTGCTCTACATCTAAGGTTATTGTTTTGTCATGTAGGAAACGTACTTGATTCATACCTTGACTACTGGCTACACTTTGATAGGGACAGGGGAAATCACTTCATCTGTAACAATTGACAAAGAAGATTTATGATTTTGGCAATCCTACGGAGGAACATTAGTGTTGCTCTCATTAAACAATGCTCACTGAGTAAATCTGGGTTCCTGTTGTGCAATGAAGTACAAAGGGGATTTAGTTCACTGAATTTTAATACACCTCCCAACCCCAGAAATGGTGCTTCTGTGTGGCAATGTCTGAAATGCATTCAAAGATGAGAGTATTAGAGCATTATGAAAGGCTAAAGCCAAAAAAATTAATTTCTTTAAATTTGCATCTAGATTAGTCTGGCAATCAGGAAATTTCAGCAATGGCAAATTCTTGCTGTTCAAATTGTCACCACTCTGTTTACAATGTCTCCAAAGACCACTGTAAGATTAATATTTACAAGTTTAGTAATATTGGAACATGCTCCAACCACAAAATGCCATTCAAGGAAAAGACAACTTTGTTGCAGTGAATCTCCAAGCCCAATAAGCCTATTCAAGGAAAAAGCAACTCTGTTGAGTGTAATTTTAACAACACTCTTGCTCTTTCTCTAGAGCTCATTCTGAGCTCCCCCAACCTCTCCCACTTAGCTCCATCAAACTGCCAGCAGCTGCCCCAGCTGTGCCATTACTCCTTCCCACCAGACAGCCTTAATATTTTAAAACTAGCCAGATAACTCAAAGAGTATCCTGTACCATCCTCCCTGACCTCCACCCATGGTGGAGGCTACAAATTATAGGTGCCACTGCTACATGTCTCCATTTCCTCTTGTATACTGCCTGATCTGCCTCCTCCCTCTCATCCCCCTCTATCCTGGGACCAGGAAGTTCTGCCTTATTCCCTTTGCCTAGAGATTGGCTCCCACTGTCTTTATTGACACAATCAAAAACCAATTAGGGAATTAATATCTCTCCTACAGGAATATGTGGCATTATATGAAAGTAATAAAAATATTAGAATATGTTAAAAGCATAAAAATAAATAACCACTGTTTATTGTCAGGAGCTATTATAGGACAAGTTAGTAAGTCGAAGGTGAACTTCCTAAAATGACTTCACTTTAGATAATATCTATGATGAAGCTTATTAGACAAGCAAGGCCTAGAGGTAATTTATTTTAGGAAAGATTGCTGCTATTAATATTCTTTTCCTGTTATTATTAAACATATATAACAATCTCTAGATATTAGCCCATTGTTTTGAGCAGATCTTTGAAGATCTATGAAAATATACTGTCTTGTAATGATACTATGTAAACAAATGGATGACTTCTTAATACTAAATGATGATCCTATCAAAATTCCTAAAATTATATCAGTATTTATCATGCTCTTTCATAGTGGAGCTGCAAGAAGGTCCTTTTCTGATAGTCAAAACTGTAATGAGAACTCTGTCAGTCTCCTATGTGTCACCAGTTAATTGCTTCTAGATAATAACCAGACTTTCTACTACTCAGAGCACATTCCAAGAGGTGGTGAAACAATTAACCAAAGGTCATAGAAAGAGAACTATGATTTATTATAGGTGCTAGTACAGAAGAAAAAATACTGACTAGGTTTATCTATAGAAAAACTTCACTAATAACTTAGCTATGTTTTTCTTTATTTGACATTCTATTTATTTACATTTCAAATGTTATCCTATCCCCTTTCCCAGTTTCCTCTCTGCAAACCCCCTTTCCAATCCCTCCCCCCCCCCTGCTTCTATGAGGGTGTTTCTCCACCTACCTCCCCACTTACTCCTCACCACACTAGCATTCCCTATACTGGGAAATAGAGCCTTCACAGAATCAAAGGCCTCCCCTCCCATTGATGCCAAATAAAGCATATGCAGCTGGAGCCATGGGTCCCTCCATGTGCACTGTTTGGTTGGTGGATTAGTCCCTGGGAGCTTTGGGGGCAGGGTCTTGTTGGTTGCTATGGTTGTTCTTCCTATGGGGTTGCAAACCCTTTCAGCTTCTTTAGTCCTTTATCTAACTCCTTGCCTGGGGCCCCCATGCTATGATTTTAATTTTCAATGAACCTGTGGAGCAATGAAAGATGACAAATGTTTAGCCAGATAATTATTCGTAATGGATATGCATGTAAATATTCTCTTTTGTAAACTTCTATTTCAATTCATGATTTGATATTATGTGTGAACTGGTGATCATGCTGAAAGATGTATAAGTGATGAGGCAAAAGAGAAGAATCAATCGGAAGAACTGAGCTCAGGAGAACTTTTTTAGATAGAACATATCTTTTCAACAGAACTGGACTCAAGAAGAACTTAGAAGAGAGAAAAGGCATTTAGAGTAAGAGCATTATTGTAACATCAGAGCAGGAGATAAGGGCAAGATTAGAAGGAGAATGGAGAGTAGAATAACTTAGAAACTATAGGTAACGAAGAAATCTAAAAGAGCAATGTGCAGAATGCAGAGGGAACATAGAAAAAAGAAGCTGCAGAGAGCAGAAGCAGGCAGGCATTTCCTTATCATGGGACAGGAAAGGTCCTTTCTTAATAACAAGGCAGGCTTATTCTTACTAAAGGAACAAAGCTTTCTTCTTACAAACTTGGGTTTAATTCATTTAGCAATAAAAGTGTAGAAGCTTTTTCTTTCTGTATGTGATAAAGATTGGAGCTCATTTTTTCATCCAAAATGAGTGAGTTCTTTCTGCACCAGTGCTTGGTCTTTTGCTCCAAATGCATATGTAACTAACGAATGGATATGTGTAATAAGTATGTAACTGTGAGAATGAATGCAAGCTGAGCCTGACTGTTTGAATGGAAATGTATAAATGTGCATGCGTGAATCTGTATATGAATTTATGTGTTTATGCATATTTGCTTATACAAAAGTTTTTTCTTCTATGAGTGTTATTCTCTTCTGGTTCAATAGAAATTTATTGCTCCCAACTTCCCCCTGGCCTGACAAGAAGCATTTGGATCAAAGGGAAAAGGCCCTAACTATTAATCCTTTACTTAACCTAGTGCTGTTTTAGAGTGAGGTGCTAAGTGCCAAAGACTGCTGTTTCTGGGCTCAGAGGAACACAAAAGACAGATCACCTACAATAACAATGTAATTTAGAATTAGATAAGTAAATTTTTATTATTATACAGCAACTCTAAATATCTCATAAAACAATGTCTTACCCTCTGCTGATGCATTTCCCCATCCGGTGCCTCAAGATGAATTGAAAAGAAAGAAGACCCCATCAGTTCTGGGCCCTGACAATTTATGTTAAAAAAAATTAGGGTTGTTTTATGTGTTTTGTCTTGATAATAGAACATCACACAGGAATCAGCCACAGAACTTCATTGCTATTTGCATAAAATATCAATATTCACTGATGGAGAGAGATACTCTAAATCAGATGTTCTGATGCAAAATCTTGTTTTGTCTTTGACTTTTGTTATGACTCTTAATTACTTAAAGAACAAAGGTGGGAGTAAGAAATGTTGACCATGCCATTAAGCTGTCAGCAACAGTCTAGGAAGCCAAAAGACAAACATCTATGAAAATTGAGAGGTGGACATACTAGCTTTTGTGCTAAAGTTTATGATAGCACCAGCTATTTAGACAGAGCATGAGAATTAGGTTCTGGGGGATTTGGGTAAAAGAGGCATGCTCAAGTAAGCTAAGCTTATTTCTATACAGTTTACTCAAATGTGAAGAGTTTGAGAGTTGATTACTGTATGGTTAAAATGTTACAGGTATCCTCTAGTCATTTTCATAATAATACTGAGAATGGAGTATATTAGGTTCATTAAGCTGTGTGAGGAGTTTTCACAAGCAAGATTTTGATTATTCTAAGAAAGCAATTGGTTTTGATTTCTCCAACTAAGCCTAGGGATTGACTTTTCTAAGCAAGCTATAGATGTTGATTGTACTGAACAAGCCATTCATGAGGTTTTTTCCTTCCACAAAGAACTACATCGAACCAGCATGGAGGATAAATACTAATCATCAGGGAAGAACACATGAATTAGCTATTTAATGGTGGGTCTACAAATCAAATACATACAAGTAACATTATTCAGACTGAAGAGGTCATATTTGTATATTTAGAAATACAAACACCACATGTGCACACACACACACACACACACACACACACCACATACATGCACATACAAAAGAAAAGTTAATCAAAAATAAGAAGAGATGATTTGAAAGAACAGGTACATGGAAGGCTATGAAGGAACAAAAGGGAAAGAGGGAAAATATGTAATTATATTCCAATCTCAAGAAATTAAAATAATAAGCCATTCATAAAAGTGAGGGACTCAAGGCTGGAGTCATAGGAAGACCATCTCTTCTCTGCTTCCATTCTGGCTTTAGCAGTCTGATAGAAAGAAAAAAAAAAAGCCTCCAGCATCTTTCTTGAAGGCCTCTGAGAATAAACTCTCCAATCCTTCACGGGGCTTTGTGACCATTTAGGTACTCAGCTAATGATGACATAGAATCCCTTATTCCAACCCTATGGATAGCGTGGCAGGGAAGTATGTTGATTCATAGTATGATAGTGCCCTTTTCTAGCTTGATCATTTCTTCCAGGAACACGAATGAGAATTAAGGACTTAGGTCACTGTGTAGCTGGCTAGGCTATCATGTTAAAGACTCTATCTTTAAGGAATGGATACATATGTCTTTGATAAAGGGTGTAGCATCAATGGCTTGCCCAGAGAAATGACCTTCCCTTTTATTTCTGTAGAAGGTCTGTCCAAAATCATCTGACTTAACATAATGACAAGAGAATTGCTGAGCAGAATATTTCCATATAATTCACAGGAAATTGAATTTTATTAATTTTCCTATTGGTTATGTGTTTCTCAATGAAGTTAATCATTTAAAATTTTGACTTGCCTACAAGTAAATTATTTCAAGTATTTTCATCTGAATTGTCTTATATATTACTAATAAGATAATGTTTATTCTCCTGGACTGAATTTTATTTTTTTCTTTATAATGGGGAAGATAGGAAATAATTCATTTTTTCATTTGCAGGAGGATTTCAGTGGTACTTTCCTCTGACAATAAAAACTGTTGCATGTAGTTGCTTTCATATGAAATTACAAAGGAAATGTAATAATGTGTAAATTTTGATAACAATGGTGTAGTTAAAAGCACAGTGTTTCCTTTTAGGTGTTAATGCCTTGGAGTCTTTTAAGTAAGATGAATAATACTATTATCATAGCCTAAAAAATCCGTTTATTTACCAAAATTGTTTTTTAAATTATTAGATGATTTAAAAATTCAAGGGGGATGTTAGTTCCTTTGTTTTAAGAAGTATCCATTACCTTAAAAACAAACAAACAACAACACCCTGCCCCAACAATTCTGTTCACCTTTCAATGAACTCTTCCAATTGCTCTTCAGAGATTAGACATTTAGGAAAATGGGCAGCCTTAGAGGAGTCATTGCAGCTCTGGGTGTAATCTCTGGTTACAGGATAATTGTACTGCTCCGAAATCAGCAGCACAGTTAATCACTAGGACTTCCAGCCCAGGAGAACATTTTAGCAGAATGTGGAGCACATTATTGCATTCAGTCCAAAGTTCAAAACATCACATTTCTAGTCTGTCATTTGTTGAAATTAATATCGTCATTAGGCTTACAACACAAAACCCAGAGGACAGTATATTTCAAAGAAATGGCATTGGAAAGAGCCTCAGCCATCTTAAACTGTCTGGTATGTGGAGTGACTATTCCGGTTGACGATGTCAGATGTCAATCACTTTACATAGCACTCTTTCCTGACCAACCCTCCTCATCTCTCTCTACCAGACATAAGTGCACTTTTTTGTGATGTCCTCATTCTAGGTGAGTGGACTCATTGCCCATATTTATATAAGCAACAGAATCAACCTTGTGCTGAAGAGCTTGCTGTAGATTTGGCTGAGCAATACAAAGAACAAAAGTAATGAGATCATTGACTTTCTTTAGCTATGTGCTGATACTAGAAACTGTCATTTGTTTTGTAGTGCCTTTAATTGAGAGTGATGATGATGATGATGATAATGATGATGATTCACAGCAATTATTAGTACAATTTCTCCACTTATTTAAAAATAAAGACATGTGTATCTCTTTTCATAATTTTCATCAAGTAGTCACAGATTTTACTTATAAAAGTTTTCTTTTTAAAATTCATCGTCATATTATTGTTACCAAGGATACTCATAAAGTCTTTAGGACAGGTGAAAAGTGAATGAAGAGGTAGCCTAATTCCCAGTATTTTTATATACATCCAAAACAGAAAAACTATGTTATCAAATCAAGGATTTCCTTATTTGCAGTTCATAACACAGAGTATGTAAACATAGGTGAATATTAGTAAATCATTCATAATAAGAAGGATTAATAAAATTGTAACATATCGTGGCATTAACACAGTTCTCCAAGACACCAATAGGTACACTTACCACTTTAAATAATGACATGAAAGGCTAGAATTTGTGCTTTTGTATATGTTTTTTTCTACATACAAAGTTATCAGTAAGCATCTTCATACCTCTCAAATGGCAGCCCAAGAAGGAGAAGAATAATTGCCATTCTTTGTGGAGCCAGCTTACTGATGAGGTGGACACAAGTAAAATTTTATCCTGCTGACTATCTATCTGTAAGCAGTTTCCTCAAGCTGCTTCTTCCTTTTTCTCTGGAAACTGTTGTAGCTGTGTCTGCCCAAGGAAAATAATGAGCTCCATATATCAAGGAAAAACAAACAAACAAACAATAAGCTCTATATCTTTCAATTAATTTGTTTTCACCTATGGTTACAAACGTGTATTCAGTTAACTATCCATCATGCTAGCTTCATGCAAAGAAGTACATTTTTCAGAAGGTTGAAACCATTAACCCTTGTGCTAACTAAATATATAGGCATCCCTTCCAGCTAAATCAGAGCCTTGTAAAAATCAATCCTTTGACAGAGCTCATAAACTCTTGTTCTGTCATTCCCTAGTGTGCCTAATGTTGATAAATCTGTAAGCTTAATAGAAGCCAAACAGGTTGTTCACTTTCATCTCTCTAAAGTGTGGTTTGTCCCAAATTCATCTTTGATTTTAATGCTATTCTAACTGTTTTAGGAATTAGGGTGGTGAGTGAGCAAGTTGAATCAGAAGCTTTTTTTTTAAAATTATTAATAGCTAAAGTGAAAAATGGCCATGTGCGCCAACAATAAAATGCATCATTTACTGTTTTCCATTAAAACTATATATTTTGTAAGTAAACAACATGTAATAAAATTATATTGGTTCTAATTTTCTCATAGGATTTTTCAGATATTTATAAGCTGTTTATGATTTATAGATGCCTTATTGCTGGCTAAAGGTGTCAACCGTGGAGGTGGTCTTAGTATAAAAATCCATATTTCCCCCATTCTTATCCATCTTTATTGTCAAAATAGACAGGAACTGTTAAACAAACATGTTTCCAGTGATTTATACACATGAAGAATTTTGGCAGAATATGCTGAAATCTCACAATTTAAAAAATAAAATAAATTAAAACCTGTTCTTCCAAGACTTCATTTGTAAAATGCTGTTAAAAAAGAACCTAAGTTCCACACACTGAGAAAATTTTCCCTCCAGTGCACTAGCATTACAGAGCACCTGATTGTTCAGAATGAAGAGTAACTTACCTATTTCATGAATTAACACTATTTGTTATAGAAAGAAGGGATTTAGAGGAATTAACAATTTTCTGGTAGTCACAATTGTGAAGGACAAACACTGTTATAATATTAACTGTGACAAGAGTGTGGTAAAGTTGGCAACTAATGTATTTTTGAAATGAAAAATATATGAGTAAGACCTAAACTAGTTTCATTCAAAGACCATGTAGTGAAGAGGTACTACTCAGTCTTTCATAGGAAATATGATTTTTTAAAAATGATTATAGAGGTTAAGAATGTTGCCATATTGTTCTTGCCATTTAAATTTTTTTATCTGACTCTAAGTATGTAACTTTTACAGAGGATGGAAGAGGGTGGTTGTTAAAACAAAACCAGGAGGATGAGGTGCAGAAAGAAATAAGCTTTCAAAGTAGGCAGAAATTAGAAAATAAAATATGTTGTGGAGAAAGAAACAAAAGGGGAGAATGGACTTATGTGCTGAGATCTTTTACCACAGACAGTGAGAACATGGATTCCAGCATTTATTTTCTGCCATTTACTAGCTAGACTTTAGATGAGTTCAATGGATATATTTAGGTTTTTTTCATTGAAAATACATCCAGGGCTAGTATGCACTCTAGGGGCTTCCAGTATGCACTGTGTGAAACACATTCAGCTCCTATTATCTCAATATCAGCAAAATAGAGCCTTTTTATAGCCTGTAAGCCAAATATACTCTTTGTACTTCAAATAAATCCAAAAAGACCTGTGCTATTCAAAACATATGAAGCATAATTTCAGTGTTCATTAATAAATTTTATTGGAACAAAGCCATGCTTATTCATTAGCATATCATCAATAGCTACTGTTTTACTACAGTGATGGAGTTTAGTCTCTCTAGACTTCAAATCTTTCTATATATTTGCTCCCTAATCCTTTGTAAAATAAGATTTCATAATCCCATTTCTAACCTGGGACACATTTGAGCATCAACAAAGGTTATATTATTCAAATCAGGGCAATAAGAATAAGCTAAGAACTGATTTAATTTCCAGGAATTTAGGCAATCATCAGTATATTGAGTATAAAAACATATAGTAGATTATGAATAGTGGAGAAAAAACAGGTGAACTGCAGAAACATCTGTGGAAATGGTTATCAGTAGGATAAATTATTGATGTTCTCCTTTCTGAAGAGATGCACTGGAGCAAAATACAAACTGATTCCCTAAGGGTCCTCAGTGAACTGCTTTCTCTCTATCACTAGCCATCTAAGGCCATTTTCTTCACCAGCAATTGTGCCTCAGTCTTTGATTGTAAAACCAAAGTCAAATAGCATGCCAGAGGGGTTTATTAAGGTTAGTTATAAGAATGTGTGTGAGAGGGTTCCTTACAGGTTCATAAATGACTCAAGCTGCATTATCAAAGGCCACCGCAGCATGAATGACAGCTCACAAAACCTGGAGTCCATGGCATATCCTGCAGGCAGTACAACAGGCTAGAATATCCTTTTCAGTTGATCTGAACATCTTCCTGGCAACTGGCTGGCATTTTTCTTCTTTGCCACTTGACTGGTATCTACTCCTTTCAAGAGGCTAGGGCTGTCTGAGAGCCTTCTTTGTGGCTCGTTTCACCTGAGACTCTTAGCAAGCTTTACTACTTAAAACTTTATGAAGACTGGCAGAGGTGGGGTCCTAGTGTATATTGTAAGTTTTAAGAATATCCTGAAGCTATCAGGGCTATTCACTTCCCATCTTAATGGAGCCTCATTGCAGGTGGAGAGTGTTTTACCACCCCTAGAATATACTGTTGCTTCATCTCCTTGTAAACACCCTGGTCTGTAATATCTTGTTACTTAATTTTCCTTTATGTCAGACGTCTTCAGAAGTTTCTTTCCAAGATGGAAGGTTTTAACCTTGGAGGAAACAGCTACCCAGAGTCTTTGAAAAACACTCAGACCTGGAGCTAAGTATTACTGTCCTTAGGTCTCAGTGTGGCTGCTTTATCTTTTAGTTAGAGGCGCTCTTGTTATTAAAGAGTGTGCCTACTAATATTCTTTGAGGTGGGAGAGGGAAGCAAAGAAGATATTGCTTCTCAGGGTGCAGTAAACAGACCACATGCCATACATTAAAGGCTCCTCCCCTCCAAAGACATTAAAACTAATTAATTCTGCCTGGGGGAGATTGTTTTGAAGGGTGTAGCTGCCTGTTAATTGCCCATGCCTGTTAGGTAACCCACCACCTGCACCTCTGTAAGTAACCCCACAAACTCTTTAGTTCACCAGGCTTGAGTTATGAGGGTAATTTATTTTGTCTATTCGTGTCCTATTTGAGTGAGTAGACATTTGTTCACCTATTCTATAAGTCTTAACCATACTTACAACCTGTTCCTTTGCTTTTAACTGACCCATACATCTAGAGTCATCCTGAATTCCAATATTCTAGTATTTCCTCATAACAATTCTGTTTCAGAATCTAGAATACAATATCCATGGAAGATTTCCTTTCCCTCTTGTTTTAATATCTATGGTGCCTAAAGTATAAGTGAGCATTGGCAGCTTCCTAATTATTGTACAATTACCACTTCTTATGTATTGAAGGTTGATATATTCTCACCACTATTATTCTTATTCTATCCTTCCAACCCATCATTATCTTTTGATGACAGAAACATAAATTCTAATCTTGGTCTCCACCTTGAATAGGTTGGCTGGGCACAGAATACTCCTTGATGTTTCTCACAATTTAATATTTTGTGTTAATTACTTATGTTTATTTGTGTGTATATCTAAGCTACCTTTTTATATCATGAGTCTTATTATTGAGACTTTTCACAGAATAGAAAGGGGTCTAGAATAGGGAACAAAATACCCATGGAAGAAGTTACAGAGACAAAGTTTGGAGCTAAGACGAAAGGATGGACCATCCAGAGACTACCCCACCCGGGATCCCTACCATAATCAGCCACCAAACATAGATACTATTGCACATGCCAGCAAGATTTTGCTGAAAGGACCCTGATATAGCTGTCTCATGTGAGGCTATGCAAGTGCCTGGCAAACACAGAAGTGAATGCTCACAGTCATCTATTGGATGGAACACAGGGCCCCCGATGGAGGAGCTAGAGAAAGTACCCAAGGAGCTGAAGGGGCATGCAACCCTATAGGTGGAACAACAATATGAACTAACCAGTACCCCCAGAGCTTGTGTATCTAGTAGCATATGTAGCAGAAGATAGCCTAAAAGGCCATCATTGGGAAGAGAGGCCCCTTGGTCTTCAAACTTTATATGCCCCAGTACAAGCGAATGCCGGGGCCAAGGGTATAGGGGACATTCAGGATAGCATTTGAAATGTAAATTAAGAAAATATCTAATAAAAAATTTGAAAAAAGAAAGGGGCCTGGGACTTTACCATGGAGTCTCTTTTCTTACCATGCAGTCTCTTTTCCACCAGTAGTGGATTAATTTTAGCATTGATCTAAAGGTGCTCCAAAATTAATATATTGGCTAGGATCATGCCTTTTGATATAATCTCTTTGATTCTAGAGTAATATCAAGTTAAGTAAGGAAACCTTTCCTAGAAATGACCTTGAATAGAATATGTATAACTATTATTCTCAGTAAAGAACTCTCAGCATCAAGAAAGACAATCATAATAGGAATGTCTTAAAATTAAAATCACTTGGTCATGGCAGTTGAGCCTGACCCCATCTCATGGGCTGTTTCTATTTGCAGGAATACTTTATTTGTGTTTGTGTTAGGATATTGAGTGATCTAAACTCACATGGAAAATCATCTGATCATTTGAGACTTCATGTAGTTGTTAGTAATAGACTTCCAAGTGTGAGAAAAAGGAGACACAGTACTCCCCCAACCTTTTCCTCTCCCAACTGAATTATAGCTGTTATAAATGACAAGATAAAGAGAAGAAATAAAGCTTAGACTAATAAAGTCTCTTCCAGCACTAATGGTGGATGAAAAGATGGCTTGTGTAATATTTTATATGTGTTTGGAAACTCAGCTCCAGGACTTCTTGTTAGACAAACAAAATAACAACAATAATAACAACAAAACAACAACAAACAGAAAACCAGCCAAACAAACAAACAAACAAACCAGACATCATCCACCAGAAAGTGACAATATGAATTACCTGACAGGAAATATATTTTCCTTGCTGAACATGTTATTTGCTATACAACCAGTGTTGTTCATGTTCACTTATTTTTAGCTTAAATACTCATCCAGTAAACTTCCATTCAGCAAATTTGTAGGCAAGAAAAAACATTCTTATTTTTATGTTTAACTATAAAAGTCTTCAAAGTATTGCTTTTAAAAAGCAAGATTTAAGATTAGAATTCGGAAACATGCAACACCAGGTTGTCTCCAGGGAGTCTATTGTTGAATGTTAGGAATGACAATACTCTTGCATTAATAATGAAATGTGCGTAACAGAAAAAAATAGCAAAATATTGAAAAAGACTGGCCAAGCAAAAACATTGCATTTACACTAAGTACATGCATTGTAGAAAAGGCATTCAGCATGTATAACATGTTGAAAAAAACTCTTTATTTAATTTGATCAAAGTTCAAGAGATAGTAAATAATAGTGTTTAGAAAATTGCACAAAATGTCGACTTATCTGATTGACTAAGATTGTTCACAAATTATCACACAATTTAACATTGGAAAAAGCAAACCTGGATGACACATTTGTCTTAAAAACAAATAGGAAGCCAAGAATGTATCTGAGCTAGAGATAAGACAAAACAATGATAATAGTCACATCATTCTTGTAGATGTTTAGAATTATCAACTTCCATAGTGTTTATAATGTTATTCCATAGTCTTTTTCATTAGCCTCCTTAGCTAGTTCATGAGGATGGGGTGTCTTCAATCGTTTCTCAAAAAGTCTGCACTTCATATGCTTGTCAGAGATTAGATGTTGCAGTGATATTGTCAAAAAGATTGCATTATTTGAGATACATTGTTAACAGTAGAGACTTTTTTGTACAGTTAGTGTCTTTTACCAGAGGCAGTAAGTGGAAGACTTCAACACCCCACTTTCATCAATTGAAAGATAATTGAAACAGAAACTACACAGAGACACAGTAAAACTAATAGAAGTTTGTCACTACTGTCTCCGACCAGCAGAAAAGAAGAGATGAAACCGATGTCCTTCTCAAAGCAGTTTATTCAGAAACATAACTATGTGCACTAAAAAGATCCCCCGACCTCTCTCAGCCATCCCCTTTTATACTCTCTAGTCCACTCCCCATCACCCTATTCCATGTAGGCACAGTTCATTGGCACAGGACTACATTTGTCACATCATCTGATCTTTCGTGGTGGTGCATCTGTGCAGTGGGGTTTAACGTCCGTGACTATCTTGAGGGATATGAGGAAGTCAGTTGTTAGCTGTTAGACTTGGTGGCAGTCCTGAGCGCCATCTTGGGGCCGCGACCAAACCCGCTCCTCACAGAAGTTATGAACCAAATGGATTTAACAGATAGCTACAGAACATTTCACCTTAAATCAAAAAGATATACCTTCTTCTCAGCACCTTGTGATACTTTCTCCAAAATCAACCATATAATTGGTCACAAAATATCCCTCAATTGATAGAAGAAGATGGAAATAATTCCATGCATCCTATCAGATCACCATGGCCTAAGGCTGTTCTTCAATAACAGCAAAAAACAATAGAAAACCCATTTAAACATAGAAACTGAACAACTTGATAACTAAGCACCCTGGCAGATTAATTGGAGAGATCTTACACTAACAACTTAATAGCATACCTGAGAGCTCCAGAACTAAAAGAAGCAAACATACCCAAGAGGAGTAGAAGGCAGGAAAAAGTCAAATCCAGAACTGAAATCAACCAAATAGAAACAAAGAGAACAATACAAAGAATCAACAAAACCAAAAGCTGGTTCTTCAAAAGAATCAACAAGATAGGTAAACACCTAGGCAAACTAACTAAAGGGCACAGAGGCAGTATCCAGCTCAACAAAATAAGAAATGAGTAGGGAACCTTAACAACAGAAATGAAGGAAATTCAGAAAAATCATCTCACCAAAACTGGAAAATCTAGATGAAATGGATCGTTTTCTAGACAGATACCACATATGAAAAGTAAACCAAGAGCAGGTAGACTATCTAAACAGGCACATATCCCATATGAAATAGAAGAAGATATTAAACACCCTCCCCAAAACAACAACAAAAAGCCCAGTTTCAAATATATTTAGTGCATAATTCTACCAGACCTTCAAAGAAGACCTGATACCAATTTTCCTCAAACTATTCCATGAAATAGAAACAGAAGGAATACTACCTAATTCATTCTATGAAGCCACAATTACTTTGATACCTAAACCACACTAGGACCCAACCAAAAAAGAGAACTTCAGACCAATCTTGCTTATGAATATCAATGCAAAAATACTCAATAAAATACAGAATAAAATGCAAATCGAATCCAAGAACACATCAAAACTATCATCCACAGATCAAGTAGGCTTCATCCCAGGGATGCATGGCTGGTTCAATACCTGAAAACCCATTAACACAATCCACTATGTAACCAAACTTAAGAAAAAAAAAATCACATGATCATCTAGTTAGATACAAAAAAAGCATTTGACAAAATACAACACCCCATCATGTTAAAAGTATTGCAGAGATCAGGAATTCAAGGACCATACCTAAACTTAATAAAATCAATGCACAGCAAACAAACAGCAATATTAAATTAAATGGAGAGATACTTGAAGCAATCCAACTAAAATCAGGGTCAAGACAAGGATGGCCACTCTCTCCATATCTGTTCATTATAGTACTAGAAGTGCTAGCCAGAGCAATAAGAGAACAAGAAAGAGATCAAGGGGATACAAATTGGCATAGAAGAAATAAACATATCACTATTTGCAGATGATATGATAGTATATACATAAGCAACCCAAAAAACTCTAGCTAAACATCTATCACCTGTGTCAGATCCACAGGTTCACTGAAGGTTTAAAAGCATAACTAAGTTATTAGTGAAGATTTGTATAGATAAACCCAGTTGATATTTTATCTTCTGTCCTAAGACCTATAATAAATTGTTAATTCCCTTTTAATGACCTTTGGTTAATTGTTTTACATCCGCTTGGAATGTGCTCTGGGTAGGAGAAAGTTTGGTTACCATCTAAGAGTAATTAATTGGTGACAATTGGGAGACTGGCAGAATTCTCATTGCAGCTTTGATTATCAGAAAAGGACGTAATAGCAGTACCATTAATAAAAGAGCCTAATAATCACAGATATAATTTTAGGAATTCTTATAGGATCATCATGAAGACTTAAGTCATCTATTTATCTATATAGCATCACTAGAAGACAGTACATCTTCATGGATCTGCAGAGATCTGCTCCAAAGGGGTGTGTTCCTTCCTACTTAGTGATTGTTGTATATGTTTAATAATAACTGGAAAAGCATATTAATAGCAGGAATATTTCCTAAAATAATGAGTCCCTCACAGTCTTTCTTAATGAGGCCTCACCTATTGCAGATTATATAATAATCCGAGGCAGGTCACTTCAGGATGATCAGCTGCTGTTAAATAGATTTTCCCATTATGACTCCTGACAGAAAGCCATGTAAACTCTTTAATGAAAATACTTCCTAAAACAGAACAGTATTATAAACTTAAAATGATTTATCTTCAACAATAAAACAAGTTTAGCATACATACCTTTTAACTGCCCCACAATTCACCTATAAAATAATAATAAAAATTAAGATTACAAGATCATTATGAGAATAAAATCTAGTTAGTTGCTATATTTGTGTGCTTAGAAGAGCAACTTACGTGGTAATCATCACATGTTTACCATTGGTGTAATTGCTTGAACTATTATTTCAATAAAGTTTAGTATTGATTGCCTAGGTAGAAAAATATACCTTTTGTGTGCTTCTTCGGCTGTTATAGCTCACCTTACTGTCTTCCTTTCTGGTTTTATAGAATTGTGTTCCTGGGTTTATACGACAGCACAGACTGCAAAGATTGCTCAGCCTTTAAAGGCTAAACTCACAACTAAAAAATGCAGTGCCAATCCATGAGTGGTAGTAATCTCCAGCTTTGAATGTGGAAGTCCTCCTGCTCAGTCCTACATTAGTTGTACATTTTTTAAACATTTTCTTCATTTTTATTGGTTATTTATTTACATTTCAAATGTTATCCTCCTCCCCAGTTCCCCTCCACAAAGCCCCTAACCTCTCCTCCCTTCCCCTACCTCTATGAGGGTGCTCCCTTACCAGCCCACCCTATCCTGCCTCAGAGGCCTAGCATTCCCCTATTCTGGGTCATCAAACCTTCACAGGACCAAGAGGCTTCCCTCCCAGTGATGCCAGATAAGGCATTCCTCTACTGCATATCCATGGTTACCATGGGTACCTCCTGTGTACTCTTTGGTTGGTGGTTTAATCACTGGGAACTTTGGGGGCTCTGGTTGGTTGTTCATTTTTTTTTATCAATGAACAAAAAAGTGAATCATGAAAACCACTTCAAATTCTTTTCATTTGTTCTTATTTTTTTAGTCAGGCCATCAAAATGCTTGTTCATAATTTTATGCAGCCATATATTATTTTGGAAGAAGTAAAAAAATCTTCACAACATTCCCTTCACTTTTTTATTCTATTACCCCAGTCTGTTATTCCTGACCACTTCCATCCATTCTCATTAATCACAGAAATACACTCACATTTGCAAACATATGTATGGCACTTAAGAAACAGAGGTACTCTTCTGTGCCATATTATTGAGAATATAAGCTCATTACATGCCTTCTCAAATACTATAAGCATGCATAGCAGGTTCACTTCAGTCAGCCTACTAATTGCTTAGACTACATTGTCTTATATGTGCTCCAAACTTTCATATGTTAAAACTTAACAGTGTTATAGTATAAGGAATTTGGTCCTTTCACACCAGCAGTTGAGTCATTATTAATGTAATTGATGCCCCTTCCAGTGGGCACTATAGAATTATTAGGAAATAGTTTTGGATCTTGATTCATAGCTTATATGTGTGCACACAGCAAAATTAGAATTGACTTTTTATAAATAGTATGATAATGACCTCTCAGCAATAAACTGGTCCTGGGACCATTAAAATTGTCTAATTAGAAGCAGCAGGATTTAATTGTAAAAATAAATTTAAAATATTTTGTCTTGGCCATATGTATTTATATGTAAAACCTTGTTATCTAGAATATACTTCCTATACTTCTGTAAGCTTTTTAATAACTATGAAAGCCTGTAATTCTTGTGAACAGAGCGTATTGTATGTATGCTATCTCAAACACACAGATGCAGCTTGAAAATATACTTCAGCAGCACTGCATTTTTTTTTTTGTATGTGCTTTTGAAGCAGCAAATTCTCAATCTCCCAGCATGAGACTGTTTAACTGCACTGTTTGTCAATCTAAGCCAGTTTTCTTAGACAAGGAAAGAATACTTTCTCTTTGGCTAATGTGTGCAATGTGACACCACTGTCTTGTATTTGGCATTTTCCATGGACACCATATGGCAGGATGCTCCTCAATGTTCCAATCTGCTTTCTTGTCAGCCCTTCAACTTCTTTCATCCTCTTCCAAGTTCTTTTCTCTAGAGTCTGAAGCAGACCTACAGGTCAGGTGGGACATTAGTGTGACAGCTGGGAATTCTTCCTAGGAGAGACCCAGCTTGGATAATATTATTTTCCAATCATATCTCTGTCACTCAATCATTTCTAAGAAAAATCTTTGGTATGAGTAGCTTGATATTAAGTCAGTCTATATTTAATCCCCCCTTGTTCCTTCCTCCTTTCATTCCATATTCCTTTTTCTTTTTTGAAACCACATTCCATTATGAGAGCGTATGGTGCCTATTGTACATCACAGAGATGCTCTCATTATGACAAGAGAACAAATGCTAGAAATAGAAGTCTGAGCATGAGATACCTAATTACCAAATTACAATAAGAATCTCTGAAATGAAACAGAACATAAAAACACATTGTGCTGGGCTGTCTTTGTTGAGATTTCCCCCAGTGAAGCTTTTGTGTGGTTCTCTCTTAAATAGTGGAGTCCTACAGTTCCTGTATGGGACTGTGGGGAAGCATTTATACTCATAACCTACTCTTGATTTCAAATCTCTGTTCCGTGCCTGACTACCTGAAGCTCTTCCTGGAGATGTGTCTTGCTGAGTTCCAATGAAACAGTAATGATATCATTTTTCTAGGACTAATGTTTATAGTAAATGGCACCCATCCACTTAGCAAATATTTACAGAACAATGGCATATACATTCTGGAGATTAAAAATGGGGAATTATAACTATATAAATGCAGAAGGGGACAAAAAGAGATGAGATGCCATAAACAATAAAATTCAGACACATGATGTGGAGGCCAACTGTAGTTTTGAATGTTACATTGGATATTCAAATTAATGCCAACAAACCATGTAGGTTATCTTTAAAATGGAATGCTATTACAATATTACAAAAGGAAATTAACAGGAAAGGCATGGTCTCATAGCAATGTGTGTCCATACTTTTCTAAATGCTTCATATAGATTCTCTTACAGGATTGACAATATTGAAGCAAACCCCTTTTTTCTCAATTTTTATGTAGGAAAGTAGGCATGTGTAGTTTTAGAAAGTGATATAGTAAGTGGACAATCTAGGATTAAATCATAAATTCTGTCCCTTCAGTCTATAAATAATAATTCTGTTGTGACATCATGACATTGGAAGAAGAATGAACTATGCTCTGGTGGCACTTGAGTTAAGGAAGATGACAGCATTCACAAGAGATAGAATGAGTGTGTTAAAAGTGTCAGTCTCTAAAACTGAGGGTGTATGGAGCATTTGTTGTGAATGAAATAAGTTACAGTTTAGGTAAATCTTGTCCTGTCAATGTCAGTAACCAATTTCTAGGATGAGTTTTTCTTTTTATCTCTTTATTGAGCATATTTCAAATTTCATTAATGTGCTCCAAGAATTGGCATGCTCCTCCTGTGATGTCTTTGGGTGGAGCTGAGGCAAGCTGAGCTCATGAACCGCTGTTACTTGAGGAATTACTTGGGGAATATTAAAAAGAATATTTTTTAGGCTCAGAAACATATTTTCTTTCCCACAGTTTCTGAATTTATTTTGAAGGATACTTGGTTTAAATCTAAAATCCGTGAGTAGTGATACAGCATAACTGAACCATTGTTTTTGAGACATTCCAGGGTTAAAATGGAGGAGGGGATATCCTTGAAAAGGAGACTTCTTAGGGACAAGACACAAGTGGTAGACCTCTGCAATGAGGCCATCTTTTCCCACTGGCCTTAGAAAAACTAGAATTTCTAATAGTCAATAATAGTTTATTATTGCAGTGACTCACTAAAATTATCTTAGATACTGCCATCAGAGACCATGCCTTTCCTGTTAATTTCCTTTTGTAACATTCTAATAGCACTCCATTGTAAAGATATCATGCATTGTTTGTTGCCATTAATTTGAATATTCAGTGTAACATTCAAAACTGCAGTTGACCTCCACATCATATGTCTGAATTTTATTGTTTATGACATCTCATCTCCATCCATTAGGTTCTGTTAAACTTTATTGTCCCCCTTTAACATTTTCTCTTATAAGTTGTTTACAGTCAGCTAAATTCTTCATAACAACTGTCAGCTAAAATACCCCAGAGTGCTGTGGAACCCTGAACAGGAATTTGGCATACTGGTTGCTCCAGTTCTGATTGTTATCTACTTGGATCCAGTGGACTACTGTAGTTACTCCAGTCAAAAGCATGCAAAATAATGCTAGATTCAAGTCATTTAGCCAAGCAGCCTCATTTTGATTTTATAATTGGGTGTGAATTTTCAATTGTGGGGTCCAGAGGAACACAGGAGGAAGGCTGGCTCGACTACAGAGGTGAATTCTTGTATCTGATTAGATGACCTGCAGTGCTTTCCAGATGGGATTTGTTACATACATTGCCCCAATTTCTCCCTGGCAACGTGGCTCAAGTATAGGTGAATTAATGAGGGACATACACAAAGGTTATGTTGCTATTTTTAGTTGCAGAGTTCTGCTAGCAGGTTCTTCTAACTCAACCCAGGTCATCACTGATGGTTGCCATAGCTCAGCAGCCAACCATAGAGGCAGCCGTCCCCTCCTAAAACTTATATCAAATTCCAGATGGTCTTGTGAACTCTGACCTCAGTTTTCATGCAGGAGTAAGCTGACTAGTCATGATTGTGCCTATCATTTATGACATTTTGTACAGCTTGGAAGCTGTCCATTTCTTGATACAAAGTAGCGTTTTAGAGTTGGTCGAGGAATCAGGGAAACAGTCATTGACTTATAGTTGTAATATAATAGGGTAGTTGAACCTACAGCTTACTTTCAAATACTCTGTAATCACACATCTATCCTTTGTGGATGAGAGTTTGTATCTCCTTTATATTTTCTTACTGATTATAGCCTCAGAACTCAGCTTTTCTTCAGTACAGTGATTTGTGATTTTCTTGACTATTGACCTCATACACATTTCAGATAATTAATGGACCTGTTTGTTCAGATCAGAATGTTTAGACCTTCATCACTTTCAATCTCTCCCAGTCATTATTTTCTTTTTGAACTTGTTTAGCTTCTGACAATGCCATGGCCTGTGTGTCTTCCTTTAAACTAGAATTGATTTCTAGCCCAAACACTCCCTTATATGTATCATTCATTCTGGCTTTTTATTTCTTCAGTTTGCACCTAGGTGTAAATGAATATAAGCATTATCAGCTATTCTGGTCATGCTCATGCCTTAGTATATGCAGGCATTAGAAATACTAAAAATCCTTGGCACTGAAAAGCAGTCTTGAGTGGATTCAGACTGGACTAAGCTGAGGAATTAGACTCTCAGGGTTTGCCTTTGACTTTTCCAGTTCTCCGTTACAATGTGAATGTAACATGCTAATAATGTTCACACACCTGTAAAGGACTCCAGTTGCCTGATAGAAATGTCATTTTCCTCTCACGTTCATAAGCCTTATTGTTTGGCCACCACCTTCCTTCTTAGCCACATTAGACCTCCTTTTTCCTCTGTCTGCCCCACATAAAAGACCTCTATATAAGCCCTTACCACTCCATCTGCTCCACATGTGAGAAAACACTGCTCCCACTGTGAGTACCTCTTGATACCGCAACTGTAATAATCCCAGTTCCTTATTATTCAATTATTTTCCCCCTTGGACCCTGCTTTCACAGAATGTATGTTCTTGCTTTACCTCAGTTCCCAGCCAAGGTGATAGATCCATAGGAAGTAAAATGATCTCTTTATTACCTTTTGTGCATGTGTATTAGTTTTATTATATTGTTTTCACTGAGAAATAGGTCTTAATTGAAGGTTTTCTTAAGAGAAATCCCTTATTTTGGAGTCATTCACATGGGCACCTCAGATATGAGAGACAGTGGGAAGAAGGGTAAGAAAGGAGAGTCATGTAGTTATGAACCTGCCTTAGTGGCTTAGCTGCTCTTGCAGGGAGCTTTGAAGCTTGAAGGACACCTCCTATTTCTCAACTTGGAGTTTTCTCCAACTATCTGGACCATTGGATACAACAGGCACCCCAATTGGAGAAGGAAAGCATATCCCTCTAGGCCAGGCAATGCCTAAGAGGATTCAGCTTTAATTAAATGCCTTAATTAAATGAGAGAAGATCAAGATTCATAATGTAAGCCACATAAACATTTGAAGTGCTTCATTTATTAATAAAGTGATTCATGCATGCCTTATAACATTAATAAATATCACAAACTCCTAAAATATTGGAGAATTGTTGATATATCTAATTAACAAAAGAAACAGTTTTCTGAGCTGACCTTACTTCTCAGAGTGGCCTTCTGTGAGAGTTCTCCACAGAGCCTCCTGTTTCCCCTAGCAGCTGGGGGCCACCCTAAACAACCTTCCAGGGAGCCTAAGCTTTAATCTTTCCACAATAGGTACTGGAGTGCCTACATTTTGTAAATTAGAGTCATTATGATTACCTATATTACTTATGTTTTCAAGTGCCTCTCCATCTAATTTCCTCTCTACACCCTTTTACCAAAACCATCCGATGCCTGTGATTTGCTTTCTGCTACCCAGATAAAGATGCAGAGTTTTGGTGGAAAGGGACAGAAAATTAGAATCCTAATTCAACAAAAGAAAACTGAAACTGTGGTACTTTTGAACATTCTATGAAATACAGAGTGATGGGAATATTCAGGGGCCCTAGATTTGGTTATATATTTGAAAGATGTAAGAATCAGGACAGGACGTTCAACATAGCATCTCAGCTATGTTTTTTGTTTGTTTGTTTTTTGTTTTTTTTCAGGGGGGGGTGTTTGGTTTTTGTTGCTGTTGTTGTTGTTGTTGTTGTTCAAGTTTTAAATGATACCAAACAGCAGCATCCGAGGGAAAGATCCAGCCAGAACTAGGCAACACCTCAGATCCCTATGTATGCTATCCTATGAAATGGGGCCTTTCTATTTCTTCAAACTTCAAGCTCTAACATTTGGAAATAGTGCCTACTAGAAAGGCTCATCAAAATACTTAATGTTAGGCAAGTAGATGGCTCAGGAGTTAAAAGCACTGTGTAAGCCTACAGACCTGAGTTCTACTCACCAGCATCCATGGTCAGTGCTGTGGTTGCAGGATTTTTGCCTGGGTTGTCCTTGCTAACCTAAGTGGAACAGTGAGTCTTGGGTTCAGAACACTTTTTCATGTGATTAAAGTGGAAAGCTGATAGAAGATAAGAGCTGGTGTCTCCTTTTTGCCTCTGCTTACATAGGTATCAGTGTTGACCCAAATTCCTATTCCCTCAACATCCCTACTCCCCAACAATTGCATTTTTGTATGTTAACACACACACACACACACACACACAAATACACACACACACACAAGCAAAGATTCTAGGTGTTCTGCTTTTTGTTTGTTTCTTTGTTTGTGCAGGACTGCCTAACTTAAAACAAATTTCTCAGTTCTCAAGAGAATATTAGGCATTCTGCAGAAACTAACTTTCTTAAAAATATATATTCAGAACACTAGAACTAAAGGTTCAGGATTTTATAATCACAATAGGTAACAGAAAAGGAAGAATAAAGATTGGAGACAGGAATTGGAAGATCTTGTAGAAAAAAAGTTACAGAAGTTCATAGATGAGAATGAGCAACAGAGAGATAAACAAGACTTGGCAACATGGCCTAGAGGGAACACTAGAACTAAAGGTTCAGGATTTTATAATCACAATAGGTAACAGAAAAGGAAGAATAAAGATTGGAGACAGGAATTGGAAGATCTTGTAGAAAAAAAGTTACAGAAGTTCATAGATGAGAATGAGCAACAGAGAGATAAACAAGACTTGGCAACATGGCCTAGAGGGAACACTAGAACTAAAGGTTCAAGATTTTATAGGCCAATCTAAGTAACAGAAAGAGGAAAAGATTGGAGTAAGAAGAAGTGGAAGGAAGATGTAGCAGAACCACATAGCTTAGAGAAGCTGCAAGTAGCATGGAATCTCATAGCTGGGGATTAGTGCAGTGAATCTGCCTAATCTAGGCATACACCTTATAAATAATGTAACTGAGTTGTGTGGTTTTTGCACGAGCTTAAGGGGTTGGAGATTTACCACAGCAAATGGTGTGTGAGACCATTCTTGAAACCTGGAATTCCAGAAACACATCAGGTACAACATTATAATCCTCCTCCCCCAAGGATGCTATTCTCAGGCCTGGTGTTTGTAAAATAGATACTCGATACATTTTTCATTCCTAACAGTTAAACATCTGCAAACAAAGCCATGCTTTTTTTCAGAGGTGAAGAAAAATTCCCAGAGTTGAAGTCTTTTATCTTAAATGGTCAATGCCATCCTGTTCTGGCTGTACTGAAAATGTACCAGAGCCACCAACTTCCTGCCTTTGTATGTGCACTCTTCTCTTATTCCAGAGTCATTCTTTGCTCTTTCTCACCAAATGTTCCCTCTTTAGCTACACACATAGAATCCATATCCACTTGAATATCCATGGGCCTAGATCCAATGACTTCTTTTTTGGTGTGTTTCCTTGGTCCTGGCCTTCCCCTGTACTGGGTCATATAAAGTTTCAATTCTATTCCATTGGACTACCTGTCTGTTTCTGTACCAGTACCATGCAGTTTTTAATCACAATTCCTCTGTAGTACAGCTTGAGGTCAGGCATGGTGATTCCACCAGAAGTTCTTTTATCATTGAGAATAGTTTTTGCTATCCTAGGTTATTTTGTTATTCCAGATGAATTTGAAAATTACTCTTTCAAACTCTGTGAAGAATTAAGTTCAACTTTGGATGGGGGTTGAATTGAACTGCAGACTGCTTTCGGCAAGTTAGCCACTTTTTTCTATATTGATCCTTGAATCCATGAGCATTGGTGATCTTTTCATCTTCTGAGATCTTCTTTGATTACTTTCTTCAGAGATCTGAAGTTCTTTTCATGAAGATCTTTTACTTCCTTAGTTAGAGTCACAGCAAGGTATTTTATTTTATTTGTGACTATTGTAAAGGGTGTTAAAATTTCTTTCTCAGCCTGTTTATCCTTTGTGTACAGAAAAGCCATTGATTTGTTTGAGTTAATTTTATATCCAGCTACGGCACTGAAACTGTTTATCAGGTTTAGGACTTCTCTGGTGGAATTTTTAGGATCACTTAAATATATACTATCATATCATCTGCAAAAGTGATATTTTGACTTCTTTCTTTCCAATTTGTATCCCCTTGACCTCATTTTATTGTCTAATTGCTCTGGCAAGGAATTTGAGTACTATATTGAATAGGTAGGGAGAGAGTGGGCAGCCTTGTCTAGTCTCTGATTTTANTGGGATTGCTTCCAGCTTCTCTCCATTTAGTTTGATGCTGGCTACTGGTTTGCTGTGTATTGCTTTTATTATGATTAGGTATGGGCCTTGAATTCCTGATCTTTCCAAGACTTTTATCATGAATGAGTGTTGAATTTTGTCAAATGCTTTTCCAGCATTGAAGGAGATGGTTTTTGTCTTTGTGTTTGTATATAGATGATTACGTTGATGGTTTCTGTGTATTAAACCATCCCTGCATCCCTGGAATGAAGCCTACTTGATCATGTTTGATGATTGTTTTGATGTATTCTTGTATTTGGTAAGCGAGAATTTTATGAGTATTTTCATATTGATGTTCATAAGGGAAATTGGTCTGAAGTTCTCTTTCTTCGTTGGGTCTTTATGTGGTTTAGTTATCAGAGTAATCTTGGCTTCATAGAATGAATTGGGTAGAGTACCTTCTGTTTCTATTTTGTGGAATAGTTTGATAGAACTCTGCACTAAACCCATCTGGTTCTGGGCGTTTTTTTTTTTTTTTTTTTTTTTTATTGACTGCTTCTATTTCTTTAGTTTATTTTTTGGAGACAGGGTTTTTAATCTGATTCTTATTTAACTTTGGTGCCTGGTAT